>NC_056727.1:137477334-137684834 GCF_019279795.1 Protopterus annectens
ATCTCACCTCTGGCTTGTGCCGGACAGGTGCGTTTTGCCCGGGTGCAGGGGCTCCCCTGACTTGCCTCAGTGAGGTCCCTCCTGCCCCCCCTCCCCAGTCCCTCGATGCTCATCCCTACTCCGACTCCACCCCCTCATCCCCGCCCCCTGGCTCAGGCCCCCTCAGGAACCTCATCCTCTTCAGGGAGCCCCTCCGAAGAGGAAGAGCCCTGGCAGGCCTTGATTTTTGAGACCTGATGTAATCGAAGTGTGATTGACTCGAAACACAGATCACTGTTCCCTGCACATCTGATGACATGTCTTTCACCCAGTCCTTCCCTGAAGATGACTCCCAGACATTCTAGAGATCCTGAAGCCCTCGAAAGACATGAATTATCTCCTTGGCGAGAGCTCGCCTGTTCTTCCTTCTGGGTGTCTCCCCCCCTTCCCCCTGGGTGTCCCCCTGACTACCCATGCAGCCTTCTGCCTCCTGCCAGTGGACCCAGGCCTCCCCTCATGCACCCACCCCAGGAGAAGGCACATGGACCCAACGATCAGTGAGACCCCAGTTCTGCCCAACCTCAGCTTCTATATAACAGTGGAAGTAGCTTTCTTCACTGTTTGATCAAAGGAGTTTCTGCCACCTACCCGAAACTATACTGCTGAAGGAAGAGAGGGTCCCCACTGCCAGCTCCAGAGCCCATGTACCTTGAACTCAACTTATTAGGTGATGTGACAACTATTTGAAAGACTCAAGCAACCAAGGGGCCTGTGTCAAAGAAGCTGAGTGACATGGGTTTCAAGATAAGATCACGATCTGGGCCAAACTTCCACCAACAAGTTTGAAACCCTCCTTAACTCATTCAAGATTTTCCCGCGCCTCCTGGGCCATCTACTCCATGGAGCTAGTAGTCAGCAGGCCTTTCATGCATGCATGGAGGCGTGCCTGGCGGCGCTGGCCAGTGGCCTGGATTGTGACAGGATGCTGCACTGACTCCCGCGACTGGGATCATCTCTCTTTGGTAGACTGATGAAAGAAACCTTTCATAGGCTCAAGACTTTTTCAAGACTTCCTTCTTTCCTCCTGTCAGAGAAGACCCAACTGACTGCTAGACAGGGAAAAGGCAAGTAAAATGTGGTTGCCTCGAGTCCAAGGGGACTTCGCCTGAGACACAATGGCAGAGGCCCAGAGGCAGAGTAAATGTGAAATGCAACACCAAGGCTGCCTCGCCTGACAGGCCCGCAGAGAACCAGGCAACCCTCAGCTCTGGCAGTTGGGAGGCAGCGCCTGACCAGGGCAGCTCAGCCCACCTTCGGAGGCAGTGGGGAGCAATTGGCAAGCCCATTTCTGAACTGGGCTATCCCTGACTCAAGACAAATGGGCAGTCGGGGAAGATCTTGGCTATTCCCTCCTTGGCCAAAGGGTACAGTCCGTCAAAACAATGGGCAATTTCTTTTTCTGAAGGACTCCAGCAATTTCAAATGCAAACCAAAAAAGAAAAATAATCCAGCCAGTTCCTTCCCAGATTAAAGGATCCCTGCAAACTCAGCAATTTTTTTTAGTCAAAATTTTGAGCAACTCAGTCAATTCAGCTGATCTCAGTATCTTGAAATAAGATCAGTCAATAGGAAACTTTTTTTTCTGGTCATTCTAAAGATCATCGAGTTGACTTTTGAATCTTGAAGGATGTGCTCTCAGAAAAGAAAGATTCTGGCTATCATAAAAACCAGTAATCCATCCTTCAAGATCTGGGAAATCCAGGCTGGGGTGCAGTATTTTTCAGTTCAGGCCGCACCCTTGGTCTCATCAGCTGCCCCCGGTGTCCTCCGCCAGTGCATGGGAGTGGTAGCTTCCAACCTTCAGGTCCCCTTACCTCATCTCACCATGTTTGCCCGACTGGCCACAAACAGCTGGCATGGTAGTTATCCTTCCACCTGCCAGGCCCAAGCAGCTTTCGTGTTTCCTGCAAGTTAGGACTGGCTCTTAAATTGCGTAAAATTTGCATCCTAATCTGCATCGACTATTACTTCTTTCAATAAGTTAAGAAAAGTTGGTACCAATAAATATTTTGTCCAAATCAAAGAATTTTCGACATTCACATCGACACAACAGATCAAGTTCAGACACAGTATTCACAAACAACAGAATCAAAGCCAGGTTGGTACTGAAAGTGTTGGGAATTATGGCGGCTGCCATACCTCTGCTTCCATTAGCCAGATTCCACATGCGGATCCTTCAATAGATGCTCTTTACACAATGGTCATACCAGCAACTTCCAATGTCCCACACCATTATGATCACGCAGCGTGGCAGAAATCATCTCATGTGGTGGATGTCTTCCCCTCAGCTCTTGTTGGGAAGACCCTTTGTTCCACCCCTCCGGTTTTCTTCTGACGGATGCCTCTCTCCCTGTCGGGTGGGGGGCATTATCAGGGCAGGAACGGTCCGGGCACATGGCAAACAAACAGAGCCAAACTTGCACATAAATGTTCTGGAGATGAGAGCAGTGCTTTTAGCGTTGAAGCCCTTCAAGACTCTCTTTCCTTGGGAACGATTGTAATCCAGACAGACAATATGTCTGTAGTGTGGTACATCAACAAACAAGGCGGAACCAGGTCATACCCTGTGTCGGGAAGCACTCAGATTGTGGCAATGGGCGATTTCTTCTCAGCGGTTTCTGATAGCAACGACATCCCAGGGAAGTCCAATCAAATTGCGGACAAGTTGCGCAGAGCTATCCTCATGCCTCACGAGTGGTCTCTGTAAGACTCTGTTGTGAGAGAAATTTTCCTCAAGTGGGGTCAGCCTTGCTGCGATCTTTTGCTACTCCCCAAAACAGCAAGTGCAGAGAATATTTCACTCTATTCCCTTTACCAGGTCAACCCAGCAGAGACGCTCTAGTCCAAGTTTGGCCCGGGACTTCTTTATGCATTTGCTGGCTTCCCACTAATGTCTCAAGTGATACAGAAAGCTATCGCTCAGAAGGCCTCATTGATCCTCATTGCTCCTTACTGGCCTCGACAGGTGTGGTTCCCCTTTCTACATCAATTTCTATTGGGCCGACCTTGGCATCTGGACCTAGTTCCAGATCTTTTGATCCATCAGTCGGGTCAGTTCGTCGGGTCAGTTTCTCGCTTCCTCCCTCTCTGAACCTCACTGCTTGGTTCCTCCAGTTCCAACCTTAGCCAGGCTTCCTCAATTATCTCACTCCGTCGAGATATTTTTTTGATTTCTTCCAAATCTTCCACTGAAGATTTATTTGAGTAAGTGGAAGCTCACATATTGGGCTCAAGCAAGGGACATAGATCCTTTCACTGCTACCATCCAAACAGTCCTTCATTTTCTTGCTGAACTCTTCCGTCCAGGTTCTTCTCCTCTACTCTTAAAGTTCAATTGGCAGCTATTTCTAACTTTCATGTGGGTATTTCTGAATCTGCCTTAATGTCCCACAAGCTTTGCAAAGCTTTTTGAAAGGAGTTTTTCTTCTCAGACCTCCTATAAGAAATCCTCCTTCTCCTTGGGACCTAAATTTAGTTCTTACTTCTTTGATTCTTCCCCTTCCGAACCTGGAGTCGCGTGTTCTTTAAAATTGCTATCATGGAAGACTCTCTTTCTGGTAGCTATTACTTCAGCTAGGGGAGTTTCAGAGCTTCAGGCACTCAGCTGTCGTCCTCCTTATCTATTGTTTCATAAGGACAGAGTATTCTTCTGAGCAACCGTCCTTCCTTTTGCCTAAGGTAGTCTCGACGTCAAATCTAAATCAAAGCATTGACCTCCCTGTGCCTCTTCCCGAATATTCCAATAGGTCTGAACACAAATTACACTGCCTGGATGTTCATCGTCAATTGAGGTACTATTTGGATAGAACAAAACAATTCAGAAAATCTGACCAGCTGTTTGTCTCCTATGCGGAAGGCAGAAAGGGACTTTCAGTTTCAAAGGTATCATTATCCAGATGGCTAACATCTTTGATTTCCCTTGTATATGAAATTAGACACCAAAAGCTGCCTAATAAACCTAAGGCCCATTCCACCAGAGCTTTGGCTACTTCTTTAGCCTTCCAAGACAGACTGCCTATCGACACCATTTGTGCAGCGGCTACTTGGGCTACTCCTCACACTTTTATTTCTCATAAGTTGGATTTAGCTTCTAGGCATAGAGCTAACTTTGGTTCCACTGTTCTCAGGAGTCTGTTCCGTTAGGCCACCGGGACAAGGTGCTAGGAGGCCCCCCAGCGTTAGGGCACCGGGGGGAGGTGCTGGGGGGACGGTCCCCATCCATAAGAATGAAAGTGAGATAGACAACTTAACATATAGAAGTTATGTTCTTACCATAACGTTCCATGTTAGTTGTCTTCTTCTCGCCTTCTTTGCGTAAGGCCCCACCCTCCTTCCCCTGGCCTGGACAGACCTAGAGGAGTTGTGATTGTGACCTCTCTTTCTACCACCTCTTTTATTAGGCATATGCTGTTGTGCATATTTCCTGGATGAGGATTTAGGTCACCCTTCTTGCTCCCTGGTTTTTAGAGGTGGACTTTGTTTATAGCTATTCTGATACTATTATAAGCTGGGGTTAGCTTACAAACGAGATCTGAGGTAACTCTCGCCTAGCATTGTGGGATATAAGGGGAGCCTCGAGCCGGTGGAACCAACTCTCGAGCTTTTAGAGTGGCGGCAGTCCGAGGGCGTCGCGAGAACCCATCCAGCAAGAAGAAGGCGAGAAGAAGACAACTAACATGGAACGTTATGGTAAGAACATAACTTCTATTTCATGTCCCCCAATCCAAGAACCTCCCCGATGTACCACCCGATCAGAGGGAGGCCGCAGCCGCAGAAATACAGCAGCTGCTAAGAAAAAGAGCCATCCAGCCCGTCCTCCAAGACCAGCTCGGATTAGGGTTCTACTCCAGGTTCTTTTTGGTGCCAAAAAATACGGGGGACCTGAGACCCATCCTAGACCTTTCCCGCTTGAACCTGTCAGTAACCAAGGAAAAATTCCGAATGGTCACTCTTCAATCTATCCTCCCCCTTTTGAGGGAGAATGATTGGATGTGCTCTATAGGCCTCAAGGATGCGTATTACCACATCTTAATGGACAAACGATCCAGGAGGTTCCTTCACTTCCGGCTGGGAGCCAGCCACTACCAGTTCAAGGTCCTTCCCTTTGGCCTCACCACAGCCCCCAGGGTGTTCACCAAAGTGTTAGCAGTGATTGCGGCCCACCTGAGACTCCAGGGAATTCAGGTCTTTCCGTACCTGGACGACTGGCTCCTGACCGCACCAACAAGGCGCATCTACTTTGCTCGGCCAGAGACTTCTTTCTCCATCTAGCCCCACAAAGTAGGCATTACTATCAATGTCGGCAAATCTCTACTGGCTCCAACACAGATCATAGAATTCATAGGTGCCAGAATAGACACCAGAGATTTGCGAGCTTCCTAACTGCCGAGAGAATCAGAAACCTACAACTTCATGTGCGGGCTATCCTTCATTCAGAGGCTTCACCAGCGGAATTGATCCCGAGGACACACTCCTTCCATGCGCCCGTTTGAACATGCGAGTCCTGCAATGGACTCTGTTAGTGCAATGGTCCTTACTATCCCTTCCTCTCCACCATCCCATTGCTATCAGCAAGGCTTGCAGAAGGGCGCTACTATGGTGGCTCCAAGCATCGAACTTCCATACGGGCCGTCCCTTCTGCACCTCTCCCCCTATCGCCACGGTGACCACGGACGCTTCCCGCCTCGGGTGGCGGGGGGCATTATTCAGGCAGGACAGTCCAAGGCACGTGGAACGATACAGATACCTCCCTGCATATCAACGTTCTAGAGATGAGAGCGGTGCTGTTGGCGTTGCAAGCACTTCAGAGCTTCCTCCCCGCAGGAACGATTGCAATTCACTCGGACAACATGTCAGTGGTCTGGTATATCAACAAACAGGGGGGAACCAGATCTTATCCTCTTTGCCGCAAAACCATGAGAGTGTGGGAATGGGCGATCTCCACCAACCGCTTTCTGATTGCAATGCACATTCCGGGGAGGACCAACATCCTAGCGGACAAGCTCAGTCGCACCCTTCTTACCCCTTACGAGTGGTCTCTCAATCCTCTAGTAGCGAAGCAGATATTCGCAACATGGGGGCAACCTTGCTGCGATCTTTTTTCATCTCCATCAAACGCCAAATGCAACAATTTCTTCGCTCTAATCCCCCCACCAGGGGAATCTCCAAGAGACGCTCTGGTGCATGCTTGGCCACCCGGTCTACTCTATGCCTATCCTCCTCTTTTAATGACGATGCAACTCTTACAGAAAGCCTCGAGGTTGGGGAGCAAGATGATTCTCATTGCCCCATTCTGGCCTCGACAAATTTGGTTCCCTTACCTGTGGTCTCACCTTGTGAATCACCCTTGGATTCTAGATCCCATTCCGGATCTCATCTCCCATCCATTGGACTTGCCAACTCCAAACCCTGGACAATCTGAAACTGACAGCTTGGTTGCTCCAGTTAGGACTCCCGGTATCTCTTCACCAGTCAAAGCCATCCTCGTGGCAGCGCATAAGCCCTCCACCAGGAAAGTGTATCACAGTAAATGGAAACATTTTTCCATCTGGGTGGAGCGCCGCGATCTAGATCCCTTTATGGCTCCTCTTCCATCCATTTTAGACTTCCTAACTGAACTCTTTCAAGAAGGCGCTAGTTGTTCAACTGTCAAAGTGCAATTGGCAGCCATTTCTCATTATCATGTGGGACATGATACAGGGCCCTTGATGTTAGCCAAATTGTGTAAAACCTTTCTCAAGGGTACCTTTTTACTTAGACCCCCTGTAAAAGAAGCCGTACCCCCATGGGATCTTACTTTAGTTTTTCAAGCCTTGACTGCTCCACCCTTTGAACCCGCTGCTTCAGTGGATCTCAAACTCTTGTCATAGAAAACAGCATTCCTTGTAGCCATTACTTCAGCGAAAAGAGTGTCGGAACTTCAGGCTCTTTCTGTGAAGCCTCCATATCTGATTTTTCACCCTGATAGAGTGTACCTCAGAATCAATCCCTCCTTTCTTCCCAAGATAGCATCAGAAACCAACATAAACCAATCCATAAATTTACCGGTTTTCTTCCCTAAATATCAAAATAAGGGTGAATACAAGCTGCACTCATTGGATGTTCATAGGCAGCTTCGTTTTTATACTCATAGGACAGCTGGCCATAGACAATCTGATCAGCTGTTCGTTTCCTTTGCCAAATTTAACTTGGGGAAAGCTATCTCTAAAGTATCTTTATCTCGCTGGATTTCCCAATGTATCCTACTGGCTTATCAAGCCTTGGGTAGACCCGCACCAGAAGGAGTTTGTGCTCATTCCACCCGCTCCATTTCTACTTCTGCGGCTTTCAAGTCTAGAGTTCCGTTGGATGATATTTGTTCTGCAGCCACTTGGGCTTCATCTCATACCTTTATCAACCACTACAAGCTAGACCTGCTTTCTAGAGGGAGAGCATCCTTTGGCTCTGCGGTGCTTCGTAATATCCTTCCATGATGGCCACCCAGGGTGCAGGTAGCTGGGGACTCTGTCCCACAGGTTGCTGACAAGTGAACATCCTACTTCAGATTTAGAAGTTATGTACTCACCATAACGTTCCATCTGAGTAGGTAGTTCATTTGTCTGCAACCATCCCCCCCTCCTTCCCCCTGACCTTCTTCGAATCTATTAGTTGTTAGATATCCTTTGTTGGATATATATTGAGAGGCAAACTCGATCTGAGATCATGGAGGGTTAGCAGGGGATTATGGGTGAAGGGAGGAGCTAGGAGCTCAGATCCATTAGCTTGAAACAAGTTGCCGGCTCAGATCCGATATCGGATCCATAACCCACAGGTTGCAGACAAATGAACTACCTACTCAGATGGAACGTTATGGTGAGTACATAACTTCTAATTTCATCGACCTGGGAATCTGAGTTAAACTGAGAAACTCCTTTCTTTAAATTGTTTCAGCATTGGGACTAAACTCTTCCTTTTCCTTGAAGAGTATCATACTGTTGTCAGGTGCTAAGTTCACTATATGTCTTTCAGTCTGACAATTCTGGATGAGCTCTCTGACCTTGTGCAAGATCTTGTCTGGTCAAGATAATTTAGGAAGCACTCTCTAAAATGTCTGGGGAGGTTGGTAGTAGACTTTCTATCTCGGGGGGGGGGGAGTGGGTCATCTTTTTAGCATCCCCATCAGTCCTATGATGTGGAGGTTGTTTCAATCAGAGCGATTCTCAATATAATTGATTTTTAGCTCTAAATTTCATTCCAGTCATCTGGCACAGGTTAAGGTTACGAGCTGTAGTTCCTGTGGTACAGGGTTCGATTCCCCCATCCCTCATTTGCCTACTGTAACACCTTGTGCAAGTCACTTAACCAAATATTGCTCCTGAGTTGCACTTCTAAAGGGGACTATGGGGTCCAGTGGGCCTACCTGGTTAACATATATTATCTCGTCAGTCTGGTGAGCATAATTCTGTGTTCCATTACATTCTAGTGCTGTTCCTCCATTTTTTTGGTGCAGGGCTGCTGTGTTCTCTCTGTTAGTATCACTGTTATTTTTTAGATATTTAACACCTCTCTGAACTTCTTGAATGAGTTTGGTTAAGGAGGTTAATGAGAGTCACAGGAGGGCATAGTCAGTAGTATTCTTTCCGCCTCTACTTAGTTATATGGACTTGACTGTGCTGACATTTCGCTCACTGAGTTTGAATAGTTTTTGTAATTAATAGATGTTATGTAATCCTATCTCACCATAATTATTGCTGGATGGTTTTGGAGCCGATTCTCAGCTCCAACTCGGCTGATACTAAAGCTCGAGAGCTCTTTACTGGTTTGAGGCTATCCCCTATCCCATGGTGCCTCACGGCAATTCCCTAGATCTTGTTTGCCATGAAAGCTTCAAGGTTGTCTCCTTACTGGCTCTTTGACTAAGTAGAACATGTTTCAATAATTTTACATATTTTTGCCTATTTTTCTTCACTTTTTCTATTCAGATAGTTTTACCTTTTACCTGTGTGATTGTAGTGAGTGTTTGCTCCCCTGTCCTTTTTTCTTCAGGATTGTACGGCACGTTTTAGTTAGAGGGCCATAGTTTCCCCTTTAAATTAGAGGGCCTTTCCTCCCTGAGTGCTAGTCCTTCTGCTTTATATATATAAAAAAAGTACATTTTTCTCTCTTCTCCTTTACATAGTTGTATTTTGCTTTGTTGTTGTTCTACTGTTGTTCCTATTACTGGAAGTATGTCTAAAGACAAAGAAAGTGAACATAAAGAACACCACCCTTCTGGTTTTAATAAATGCGGCAAGTGTTCTCAAAAAATGTCATCAACTGACAATCACACCAGCTGTGTGTACTGTCTCGGAGAGGCTCATTTACAAGAACCCTGTACTTTGTGTCATGCTTTCAGCACTAGGGTTCATAATGAAAGAAAAAGAAAACTGATAGACAGGGGCCTTATGAATAGTTCCTTCCAGGAACAGCTGGAATTTGGTCAGACAGTTCCCAAATCTCACAAAAGAAAGTCTCCATCGGTTCCGGCTTCGAAACCATCAAAGAAATCTAAAGAGTTCTGGCTGCGATTCTGCTTCTTCTGTCTCTGTGCCATCTGTTTCTTTGGTGCTGAGGCAGCCTTTTATGTCGACACACTCGCTTGTTTTGGATCCGATTTCACCAACCTTGAGATCTCCTATTATGGAAAGGAGGAGATCCCCTTCTATCTCCACCCGTTCCTCCAGGACACACTCTGATGAGGATGTTGAGCGGGTGGTGAAGAGACTACTCTGCAACCTGGTGCTGGCTAAAATTTTAGCTTCTCTGGACCCAAAGGCTTTGGAGCCATCCCTCTTCAGACTAGTACTCCTCCAACTGCTTCGCTCACGAAGTCCAATACTTCGGGTCCTTTAGTGCTGGAACCTTCGGTTTCCGAGAATTCTTCTTGCTTCCTCGGAACCAATAACTCTATCCTCATTGGCTAAGTCTGGAGCCAAGGGATCTGGGAGCCGACGAACTGGGGTCAGCTCCGAGAGAGATAGTCACCCCAGTTTTTCTTCGGAACTGACCATCCCTCTCAGTGCATCAGCTCGGCTCCCACGTCTGCTTCGAAACCTGTCCCTTCTGCTCAGAGTCGACCTTCCATTTCCTTGGAGCGAAGGTCTTCTTCGGAGCGTGGTGGTAAGACTTTCAAAATAATAGAGAAAGCTTTGTCTAGTGCCAAAGCCCTGCCTTTTGACCCGATGTCCCTACAGCAGCCAGTAGCAACCTCTTCTCCCTGCCTGTCCCTAATCATAGGGAACCAGAGACTCAAGGAGCCCCCATTGGAGGTGTCGCCTCTTCCAAGACCTCCACAGACTATCCCACTGGAGAGGTCCCTCGGAAGAGACTTTGTAAGAGGAAGCATATTGACTCACCTGAATCTGTCACTTCAGATACTGATTTGGATGAGTCAGAAGGGTCCCCAAGATCCCCCTCTGAGGATGTCTCCTTTGCAGACATCCTTGAAATCCTTAGACAAAGGGGTGATTGGATGACCTCTAACCCTGCTGAGGATGAATCAGTGTACCTTGAGGCTTTTGGTTCCCGACCTTCCACCTCCTGGGTGACACCGCCATATGACCAGCTTTTAGGGGTCATATCCCGGAAAGCTTGGACCTCCTTGGACACAGTGGAGCCTGTCCCAAGGAGGCCAGACAAATTTATGACCGCTCTGGAAGACAAATCTTTCCTATCTAAGGGAGTTCCTGTGGATGCTATGGTGGTAGCAGTGGTCACAAAGAAGAAGTTGTCAGAGACATCCTCAAATATCCATCCTCCTAATAAAGAGTCTAGGACGATGGATAGGTATGGAAAGCATACCTTTTCTTCAGCGGCATTTACCTTATGATCGCTGAATTACCTCTCCCATTTTACTAAACTTCAAAGGGATCTCCTGAAGGAGATGGGAGATGCCCTTCAGGGTTCAGTAGCTTTGGGATCCACAGTTAAGGTATCTGTGCAGCTCTCCACCCTTACCTCTGTTGCTAACTCCTCCATGAGGCTGATTTCCTATGCAGCTGATGGAGTGAGCAGGGCAGCCACAGCAGGGATCTCTGTTAGGAGATGTTCCTGGATGCGTCTTTGCAACTTTACGGAATCCTTCAATTCTTCCTTTACCAACGTCCCCTTTGACGGTTCAACTCGTTTTGGACCTCAGGTAAAAGAGACTTTGACCAGGTGTGAGAAGGAAGGGAAAAACCTTATCTGCTGTCTGAGTCCGTTTTTCCCTTCCTAGACCCTATCCCAAGGGTCAAACAGGAGGAAAAATGTGGTTCCGTAAATCCCAAAAAGGTTTCCCTCGGGCACAAGATCAGCCCTCCCCTAGAGGCAGAGGGGGATATAATGGAAGACGCCACGCCTGCGGCAGAGAGGGTCCACAACAGCAGGGTGATAGAGATGCTTTCTCTGATTGCCCCTTTCATCGCCCCTGAGGGGTTGCCCGACTGTCCATCTCTGGAAGCAGTCGGGGATCATCTCTCACTGTACCCAAGTGCCTGACTACAAATTTCCCAAGATCGATGTGTACAAAATATAATTTCCAGAGGTTATCTCATTCCCTTTGTTTCCGATCCCCCTGTAAATCCGTCTTTACCAGATGTGACACCAATTCAGTTAGACCGTGCAACATCAGAGGTCATCTCATTGCTTCAAAAAAAAAGTCATCCAAGAAGTCCACACAGAGCAAATAAGATCCGGAACTTACAATTCTTTTTAGTTCCAAAAAAGACCGGGGACTGGAGATCAGTTCTGGATCTCGGCAAGCTAAACAACTCAGTAAAAAAAATCGAAGTTCCGTATGATCACTCTGCAGTCAATTTTTCCAGTTATCAGAAAAGACAGTTGGGTGTGCTCCATAGATCTTCAGGACACGTACTACCATATCAAAATGGACAGGCGCTCCAGAAGACATCTACGCTTTCGGCTGGGAGCCAGTCATTTTCAATTTCAAACACTGCTCTTTGGCCTCACTACAGCCCCCAGAGTGTTCACCAAATGTATGGCAGTGGTCACGAGTCACCTGAGACATCAGGGATTCCAGGTGTTTCTGTATTTAGACGACTGGCTCCTCACTGCTACCACCAAGCAGCAACTAATCCGAGCCAGGAACGAGACTCTATCCTTGTGCACCAGATTAGGGATTACAATAAAGCTAAAAAAGTCCACCTTATCTCCATCGCAGCGCATTGTCTTCTTAGGCTCAGAAATAGACTCGACCACCATGACAGCAAAGCTGACACCAGAAAGGATAGAATCGTTGCACAACCAAGTTAAATTTTGCTGAAAAAAGACAAAGTGCAGACCAGGATAGTTCTTCAAGTTCTAGGGACTGTGGATTCCACCATTCTCTTAGTTCCCCTAGCCTGGCTACACATGAGAGTAGTTCAGTGGCTACTTTTTGCCCAGTGGTCAATGCAGGATCTACCCTTGTCCCACCAGATACTCATCATAAACTCCTGCAAGAAGGATCTAACATGGTGGTTACATACAGATCAGTTGTATCTAGGTTGTCCCCTTGCTCTCCCTCAGCAAAATGCAGTCTTGTCCACGGACGCTTTCCAGATAAGGTATGGGGGGGGGGCATTATCTGGGAATGACAGTCCAAGGTATCTGGCAGGATCACAAGAGCCATTTGCACATAAATGTTCTGGAGATGTGAGCGGTGCTATATGCATTGCAGGCACTTCACAGTTCTCTTCCCACCGGGACAATTGCAATCCAATCAGACATGTCTGTAGTGTGGTACATAAACAAGCAAGGAGCAACCAAGTCTTACCCACTCTGTCGAGAGGCATTAAGAGTATGGAAATGTGCGATGGACACTCAACGCTTTCTGGTAGCAACGCACATTCAGGAAAGTCCAGTGTGATAGCAGACAAACTGAGTCAAGCAAAAATTTGATGCCTCATGAGTGGTTCCCGAAAACAGAAGTTGCAGAAGAGATTTTCTGCAAATGGGGCCTACCTTGCTGTGACCTATTCGCCACATACATCAGTACCAAATGCAGCAACTACTTTGCCCTCATTCCCCATCCGGGGATGTCACCCAGGGACGCTCTAGTCCACAATTGGCCTCCAGGACTTCTTTATGCTTTTCCATCCTTTCCTCTCATACCAGAAGTGGTTCAGAAAGCAAAACTGTTGGAGTACCCTGACTCTCATTGCTCCTTACTGACCTTGCTAAGTCTGGTTCCCCTTCCTCTGGTCCTGTCTCTTGGAAGAACCATGTATTCTGGAACCATCTCCAGACCTTATGATTCACCAATCAGGACAGTTCCATCCTACCATCCAAGCCCTGAAATTGACAGCATGGCTGCTCCTGTTCCAAGAATAGCCAGGTGTATTCCCCTTTCTCCTTCAGTTAAACATATCCTCATTTCTTCACACAAACCCTCCACCAGGAAATTATATTCCAGTAAATGGAAAAGGTTTTCCATTTGGGCAGCTAAACAAAGCATAGATCCCTACTCTGCTCCCATAGAGTCTGTCTTGTCCTTCCTTTCATCTATTTTTCAAGAAGGAGCT
Organism: Protopterus annectens; assembly: GCF_019279795.1. NCBI lineage: Eukaryota > Metazoa > Chordata > Ceratodontiformes > Protopteridae > Protopterus > Protopterus annectens. The sequence goes on from NC_056727.1 coordinate 137,490,894, forward strand.
GCAGCTGCTGCTATTAGAGTTCAGTTAGCTGCCATCTCTATCATTTTGGGAATATGGGAAATCCAATTATATCCCACTCCTTATGCCAAATCTTTTTGAAAGGAGTCCTCCTTCTCAGACCTCCAATCAAGCAACCTCCGGAGCCCTGGGACTTGAACTTAGTTCTGACCTCATTGATTTCTCCACCTTTTGAACAGTCTTCGTCTGACTTGAAATCGTTGTCTTGAAAGACATTGTTCTTAGTTGCTATAACATCTGCTAGGAGGGTTTCAGAATTGCAATCCCTGACCATTCGACCTCCTTATATTATTTTCCACAAGGATGGAGTCTCCCTAAGAACTAATCCTTCCTTTCTCCCTAAGGTTTGTTCAGAACATAATCTAAACACAACTATTGAATTACCAGTATTCTTCCGAAGTTACAGCAATAAATCAGAATGCAGACTACACCAATTAGATGTCCACAGAATTCTCCGATTTTACCTGCACAGGACTAAAGATTTTCGGAATTCGGATCAATAATTAGTTTCCTTTTCAGACAAAAACAAAGGCTTGCCCATCTCCAAGGTCACCCTGTCTAAATGGCTTTCAGACTGCATCTCATTTGCTTACAGAAATGCTGGGAAACAGCTACCTGCTAAAGTAAAAGGCCATTCAACCAGGGCAGTATCTACTTCTATGCCTTTAAATCAAAACTCCCAATTGATACCATTTGTGCAGCAGCTACTTGGGCAAGACCCTCATACCTTTGTCACTCATTACAAATTAGATTTGGCCTCCCGGGACAGGTCATCCTTTGGGTCCACTATGCTGAAGAGTCTCTTTGTTTGAGCCACCCGGGATAAAAGAGCTAGGGATGCTGTCCCATCCAGCAAGAATTACAGAGAGATAGGACTACATAACATAAAGAAGTTTACCTTTTCCAGTGAAACAGCAAACAGGGTGGAGAGGCCGCTCCAACAGCAGGGGCCCACGAAAGAGGAAAGGCTCAGAAGAGAAATACGGAGCAACAAGGAAGCAAAGAAACTGAATTCTTTGGTATACAATTTATCCGATATGGTTCTTTCTGAATCTGATGTTTCACTCCTTAATAAAGGTCTTAATTTCATTCCTTCACAAACTAGCTACCTTAATGAGGTCTTAACTGACCTAAGATTATTTTGTCGCAATGTATCTTTAAAAGTCTTTTTTAAAGATAAAAATGCTATGCAAACTGATGCATTGAATGACTTTTTTAAACGTAAAAGCAGTTTTGTGCCGTTGATGCCATATAATATAGAGTGCTTCTTGAAAATGTGTGAAAAAGAATTTTATGAGTGGTTCGCCTTAAACAGAAAGAGATGCAGCTTTTTTAATATTACTGCAGAAGAACAGGAATCACTTTTTAGGTTGAAATGAAATGCTGAAGTTACCATTAAGCCAGCGGACAAAGGTGGGGCTGTGGTGATATTGAATACATCCGATTATATTAACACCATGTCCGCTCTTCTCTCAGCTAGAAGCACATATGATATGGTTACTTATGATTTTGTTAAGAAAACTATTAAAGATATACAAGAAGACTTGTATGATCTATTAATGTGTGGGCAGATAAGCTGTGAGACGTATGAATATTTTTTAGTGGAGTTCCCTACCATACCCATCATTAAAGGCTTACCTAAGATACACAAAAAGGTTATGCCTGTTCCTATGAGACCCATTGTCTCTAGTGAAAGGTGGATCACCTCGACCATCTCTTCGTTTATAGAAAGTCTCTTAAGACCCATTGTGAATGAAGTTCCTAATATTCTTAGAGATTCCTATCAGCTAATAGAGTTCTTGAAGGGGTTCAAATTAGATAAAACTTTGAGTAACTATTTGCTCGTTACTATGGATGTAAAAGATTTATTTGCATGCATTCCTAATGACTTGGGACTCCAAGCCATTAGAGAAGTCCTTGTTACATGCTCCCACTATAGTAACAATAGACAAATCTTAATTAATAATTTATTGGATCTTGTACTCAATAACAACATTTTTGTATTTCAGGATAGCTATTATTTACAAAAATGGGGGGTTGCCATGGGCACCCCCTGTGCGAATAGCTATGCAAATCTCGTTTTATATCAATGGGAACGTAATTTCCTATTTAAACATGCTCACTATAGCAAAATAAAATTATACAAGAGATTTGTGGACAACGTCCTTTTTATTTGGGAAGGTACTGAAGCAGATTGTATCCGATTTATTAAGGATGTAGAAACTACTACCCCTTTTCTAAGGTTCACTGTTGAAGCCTCACATGAACAGGTGCATTTCCTAGACTTAACACTGAAGTTTAGTGTCAATGGAAGAATTACTAGTTCCCTGTACAGGAAACCTACTTGGAGGAACACATTATTGAGATATGAAAGCATGCATCCTAGATTTACCTTTCAAGGCATAGTCATTAGCCAGTTTCATAGGATGGCTAGGATATGCAGCGACAAAGAAGCTTTATATTCTGAATTAGATAATTTAGAAATGTTATTTAAAGAAAGAGGATACACTAATAAAATGATTACAAGATGCAAACGGCAAATGTTTGATGTTACTATTGTTGACAATTGTTCTACACAGGGTGAGGGGAGACAGACTTCTCACGCTATGAAGACCAGAAAAGGAAAATTTACAGAGAAATTGTCTTGTGTCACAAAATATACAAGCGATATTGCTTCTCTTAAGAAAGTAGTCAGCAAGAATTGGAATATACTTATCATGGACCCTTTCACTAAGACTGTAGTAGGTGATTACCCTAGATTTAGTTATAGAAATTGTAATAATTTTAAACAATTACTCTGTATAGAGAAAACCAATCTATACAGTATTGAAAAATCTGTTCGATATGGGACTTACTCCTGTGGCCTTTGCCACATGTGTCCCTATATCTCCAAGAATTTTTGTTTTACACACCCTGAAGGTTTTTTTACATTTACACCGAAACATTATTATGATTGTAATAGCACTAATCTTGTATATCTTGCAACGTGTGAAAATTGTGATGCATTCTACGTGGGTCTGACTAAGAGGAGACTAAGAGATAGGGTCTATAACCATCTTTATGACATTAAGAAAGGGAATGAGCAAAATGCATTAGCGAAGCATATAGTAGAATTTACAATGCATACTTTTAGTTTTAAAGTTTTAGAGGTGGTTATTCAAAGTTTTAGAGAAGGTGACAGCATTAACCAACTGGCATGTGCTGAACTTAAATGGATTTTTACTTTAAAAGCACATATTTATCCGGGTATCAATCAGTTTGTTTCCATCAAACCTATATTAAATAATGGAAAAATATAACTTTGCATGCTCACAAGTGTTAACTTTTTATATCCATCCTTGGCATCCTTTACACATATGCTTTTATATAGTAGGCATAGTTTGATACCTTGCTTCACACACATAAATTTGTTGTCATTATCATTAATTAATAAAGAATTAAGTATTAATTAGTTAGTTACTATACTACCTACTTTTATTTATTATTTTTTAGGTATTTGTTAATTGAATTAGTTATTAACAATATTATTAATATTTACATCCTTATATTAATATTCAATTATTTACATTAGAATAATACCGTTAATAATATGCAGCAGTTAATAATAATTATTGAATTATTAAATTATCAAATTAAATATTTATTATATTTATTATATACATATGTACAGAGATATATTTTTTTATATATATATATTTTTTATATATATATTTTATTAGGTTTATGTCTGTAGTTTTAAGATTCGCAGTTTTTATTGTTAGTGTTCATTTGGTTCTTTATTTATTTATTTATACTTAAATAAAATTAGCAAGGTTATTTGATAGATTCAATTATATAATGAGATATATGTGGAATACATAGAATTTTTATTCTGTTTACTTTTTATTCTGCTTACTTTTGTGATCGGAGCTTTTTTATTCTCCTGGATGGTTCATCGGTATTCGGATAAAAAATTACACATGTCTTCATATATATAGTCAGCCATATAGGCTATATAGGTTCGTCACATTGATGGTGTTTATATATGGTCTGATTATTAACTCCATGCTATGATTTTGCACAACAGCTTTATGATCAAGTAATTTTGTGTATTTTTGCACACACACTGTATTTTTTCTGTATGTGTTATAATATGATGCATGAATGGTTTTATAAAAACCATAGTGTCATATTGTCATATTATCATATTAACATTTTTGCATATTTTCTATGATGTTTAGATATGTGTTTTTTCTTTGTGCAACTTCGCATACATCAGCATGCATTTGTTGGTATAAACATAACAAATACAATGGCACAAATGGTTTTAAATGGTTACTTTTACAGTGCTTTTACAAGCTATTTTCAAATAATCAAGCTATGTGTCCTATTTGATGTTACTTTAAATGCGTTTCATTGTTTAATATTCTTAATTGATTAAATTAGATAGTTAATTAGCTAATTGATTTATTGTTGGTTTGTGCGCCAAAATGTTTTTTATAAAAGGAATGTAATTTTATTTGTAATTATATCTGAAGAAGCGTAGTCCACTACGCGAAAGCGCTCATTTTTCGTTTCAAATAAAGATGTTTTAAGTTATTATGGAGATCTTCATCCTGTGGTGATTCCTTCTGTATCTGCTGTTACTGTTATTATTAACATAAAGAAGTTACGTACCTACCGTAACGTTCCATGTTTGCAGTCCATCTCGCCTACATTCTTGCGTCCCACCCTCCTTCCCCCTTCCTGTTGGAACTGGTAGACCGTCCGTTATGCTGTCTGAGCTTGTTGTAATGGTCTGTCCACATGGCATAGATATTATATCAAAGTACCTTTGTTTGTATGTACATAGTCATTGGTAGTATAATTACTATTATGTATGTAGTTACTTTCCTGCAAACAAGATCTGAGGAATTGCTATGATGGGATAGGGGATAGCCTTAAGCCAGTAAAAAGCTCTCGTGTTGTAGTATCAGCCGAGTTGGAGCCGAGAATCTGCTCCGAACCCATCCAGAAAAAATGTAGGAGAGATGGACTACAAGTATGGAACGTTATGGTAAGTACGTAACTTCTTTTTTCACAATATTTGCTGATCAAACAAGTCACACCTAGCAAAGCTGGAAATAACACTAGCTTATAATGCCATTTATTTAGGATATAGTTACTCTGGAATGGTTATTTTATGTCCAGAAGCGTGCCAGATTGTTAGAGCTGATCTCTGATGCATTTGACTGAGTGAATGTCCCAGAGTGCACCAAGTACATAAAATAGTTTTTATTCTTAGTGTTTGTGTAAAATGTCATGTTATATTGCAAAACAGTTTTGTATAGTGTGCATTCAGCAGTACTTAAAATGTGATGTGGGAGAACTCTTATCAGTGACTGCTGTATATATTAAAAATAGTAAAATAAAGTACTTTTTCTTAGTTGTATCAGATGTTACACTGTAACATGATAATAAAGGCTGGAAAGAAGCAAGTTAAAATTAAATTATATGATCTTGGAATGCTAGGGTGGGGAATATAAAAGCGTATTGATCATATTGGCTGCAGAATTAAGATGATAATTTCCCTTAATTATAGAGGTGAATGTCTGTCTAGATTAATATCTTTGGTTTAAGCTATAGTTAAATTTTTCAGTCCTGTTTGCTTAAAAAAAATGAGTTAATGAAAGGCATGGAAGACCGTAGTTCTTTCTTGCAGTCACAATTTCATTAGCTGTTTTGTCCATTAGCAAATGCTTTCAGTGAGAGATAAGAAATTTACAGGTGCAAGCAGTTAATCATAAGCGGTCTATGTTCTAAATGGAATCTACAAAGGTTCTTTCGTGGATTTGCAAAGTAACTGGCTATATTTTTTATCATCAGCTACTTGTACTTGTGGACAAGCAATTCACAGGTACAGTCAGTTGCGGTATGAACACAGTGCACTGTGTAAAATTTACAAAGTACACTGTAATTAACATTTAAAGATACATTAGGGAAGCATTTCAGTTAAAAATAAATAAAGGTTGAATCTGTGGAAAGTGAATCAGTTATACAAGTACTTGTGTTTCCAATAACCTTCATACTTTAATGCATTTGATGTACAACATAGTTTATTTAAAGGTAACACCTTTTGATGGGGACTAAAAATTAGTGTTTATTGAAAGCATGCAAACATTTTTCACATCTTGGAAGGGAATATAAATAAGAAAACAGCAGCAGTAAGTGTAGGTGGGAACACAAGCTCTAACAAGAGCTTTACATTGGTAAACTTAATTTTAGAATAAGTAATGTCTGTAGGTGCAGCCATCAGTTTGGGGAACCTGCTCCTACATGGAGAGGTAAACTTTTTTTTGAAAATGTACACATTTTTATGCATTTTTGTTGTAAGATAAAAAGAATTGGGGATTCTGAAAATCTATTTAGGTTGTTGTTTGAATGTTATCATTGAAGTAAAAAGTCTTAAAAATGTTGGCATGGTTTCACTTGGAAATTACAAGAAACAACTACATAGGTCATCAGCCTGACAAACATTTGTGTGTGCATGGAAGCTGAGAGAATATGCATTCAAATGGGTTGCCATGTATAATAGGTGGGAATAATATCTTTTTATCATAATGACTACTTGTTTGGTGTTACCATGGACTGTAAATAGCTTTACAGGTACAGGTAACCTGCAGACAGTATTAAATTATTAGATGTATTGATGACTGGGTTGCTGAAATAAGTAATATTAGACAAAGTGCAAATAGAACACATTTAGAAAAGAGTCTACTCGACCCATATTGAACATGAGAATACTACCAATGACAACAGTGGAATTCAGTATACAAGTAGTTAGCTATAATGAGGATTCAGAACATGTAGAAAGAAAGGAAGAAACTCACAGCAGATAACAAGGAAGAAAATAAAAAAAAAAGAACAAATAATTGCTATAATCCAAAGAGAATGTGTACTAAAAAGGACACTTATTTGTTGTGTAATACATGGGTTAAGGGAATGATGACATACAGAAAAGGTATAATTTTTCCAACTGAGAATGTAAAAAAAAAAGAGGCTAAGGGCAGGCAAAAAGGAAGAAATCACAGTTGAACTTGGAAGGATTATAGAACATCACTGTATGAAAAAAGAGTAGAAAAAGCAAAGCTGTAGAAGTATAAAGTCAGCTGGATGAGAATTGTATACTTGCAAATGCAATATGCAATGAAAACTGTGGCATTATTAAGATTAATGGTGATAAAGGTCTTTCCTTTGTAACAATTGCTAAAGCAGATGTTACTGAATTAGAAGTGGGAGATTCTTCAGATATGGTCAGAAATAATATACTAGTAATTGGAGATTCAATTATTAGAGGGACTGATAAATTTGAGGAGAAGGTAATGAATATCAAATAGTGTTACACTTGCCAGGAGCAAAAATGCAGGATGTGGGAAAGGTCTTAGAATTCTTTAGGGTAAAGAAGTATGGAGCTTTTTATTCATATTTGTACAGCTTGTCTCATCTGCAATTATGCTATGACTTTTAGTGGGGGCACTTGTACCTCTCTTTGATAGCATAGCTTGTACAGATGTTAGGATATATTTTTCACATCACATACAGAAAGGAGAGTTAGTGTAGCCTGAATGAGAACATTTTGAGAATAAATGCATACAGGAAAAATGTTCCATTTTAAAAAGTGGAAACGCGTAGAACATCCAAGCTGAATTATGGGCGCACATGTATATAGAGAGGATGGAGTGCACTTATCAAGACAAGGGAGTAGGATTTTTACAGATATATTACAGTATTTCATTAATACAAGGCAGAAATTTCACTGGTCAGAAATATAACAGTTCAGAGAAGAGAGCACCATTTGATGCATCTCTTATTGTTAATGCTAGGACCATCAGTAATAGTTTTTTTTTCATTGGAAAATTTGCTACATTCCCAGTAGATTGATATTGTTATTTGCTTGTGAATCATGATTAAAGAACAGAGACAGGAAACAAGTTCTGTCAGGGTGTAAATGTTTTCACTGTAACAGACATTCTAACAAAAGTGGTGGGGATGTTATGAAAGGGATTAAAGATGGTTATGAGATTTGTGATTGTTACATGTTTAATGATATCATCAATACTGTAGACTATAGTGTAACTGTGCCCCATTTGGCATGTACCTCACTAGACACCTGCAATAACTGGAGAGGCCAAAAAAGTACCTCACAAAGAGGATCCTAGGCCTTAAACAGTTGTCCTATATGGACAGACTCAAAAAAACTCCAACTATTCTCTGTCTCATATCGCCTGCTTAGAGGTGATCTCTGCTTGACTTACAAAGCCATGTCTGACCTAGCTCTGTTAGAAATGCTACATCTAAAGAAATCCCAATACCTCCGCACCACACACTTCAGAGACCTCAACCTCATTACCACAATCAACAGAACATGCTGGAGGGACAGGTTCATAACCCAGAGGACTGCCCATGCTATGGAATAGACGTTCAATATATGTCAAATAGAGCACCTCACTGGCCCTCTTAAAGAGAAATCTTGATGAGTGGATGAGAAATAGAAAATTCACCCCAGAGATCACTTCAGTGACTGTACTCAGCAGAGGCACTGGGAACTAATGTTGGGTGGCACGATGCTGGGGTAATCCTATGGGCTAGGCTTGTAAAAGCTACAGGGCCATTAACCTAGTACACACCTATGAACCTAAATACAACCCTGGAACATATAACAATAACTGGAGTGTACAGACCACTTAAATCGTGTCCTGATGACCTAGAGGAGTTCATACATTTCTTGCATGTAATACAGGAGGGAAAACATAATAGGCTGGAATAATATTGATTCAACATCTTTAGTAAAAAAAAATTAACAACTTGCATTCAGGGAAAACAGTTGCTTCAGACTGTAAAAAACACCTACCAAGGAACGGTACATGCTAGAGATTGTTTGTGTTCCTAGTCAAATGGCTGTTGCTTTTATATCAAGTTTTACATCCATTGGTGTGCAGTGATCATGGGGTTAAAAAGGTTAAATTGCTACCAGGCAATTCTTGCTTTACTGAAATCTGAACCTGTGCACAGAAGATTAATAAAAGACTTGTATGAAAGCAAAATCATCACTGTGTAAAGCTAATTGGAGTGATGTGTTCAGTCCAAAAACTGTAGAAGGAATGTGGCAATTTTTGAAAGAGAAATTGTTTGAATGAAAAAAATAACTAAAAAAAAATGTTTAACATCAGGATCTAGGCACACAAGGTCATGAGGATATATTTCTATAAGAACAAGATACTTGATTAAGATGGGAGGCAAAACATATAAGAAATGGAAAATAGGTTAAATTGGGCATTGAAATAAACTAGATTAAGAAATTAAACATAATGTGAAAAATTTGTAGAAAATTTAGATAAAGATATCTTCATTGGAAAGGCTCACCCAGACTCTGCTACACTTTGCTGTGAGGGAAAGGTTGGTTTGATTTTTATTTGTTGTATTAGTTTATTGCCTTTTTATATTTTGAGTGTTGTGATTTGTTTTCTTTACCTTGTGTTTTGCTTGTAACTGCATATTAAAACTTCAAAAGACACCACAGCTCTGTCTCTTGTGAGTAAGGCAGAAATTTTTACCACCCCCCCCAGCCTGTCACTGTCATGTTCTTAAATACCACTGTCTTTCTAGTCGCCTGCCACTTATGTTAATTTGATCCTCTCTGCTTTCACTGGCTTGTGAGAGTAAGCACAAAATTATCATTTTGTGAAATCACTCCCCTTAAACTATTTAAATTTATTGGCCATTCTACTGTATTCCATAGTACCGGAATACAAAAATGATCACCCCCTTTCAATCTATCTTGCTGTTTTAAAAATAGTGACTCTCCACTAAAACTTAACTTTTTAGACAGGTAAAACTTAAGCTACCTACTTTCACATCTAGCTTCTGTAGTGCACACTGCAGTGTTTAGGATAAACCATTTTTTTTCATCTTACCTTTAAGCATCCCTGTGACTAGCACTTGCTCTAATACCTACTAGAAAGCACTAGGAAGCCTTAAACTGTTACAAGCACTCACCTCTCCTTATTAATAAGGAGAAATTAATCATAGGCACTAAACAGCCTATAATTGCAAAGTACCTTGCTAAGGTAAGGGAAAACAGCTCCTGTACTTTTCAAAAAAAAGCACCAAACCAGGCATGTCCAAGGGTCAGCTTCCATTGATTTCTCCTGTCCACCTGGTGAATTTGGGCATACTGGGGCAATGCAGCAATTGCCTCATGTACACAGACAACCCTCTCCTCTTACCACCCAACACTACAACCTGTGAGAGATGCACTTACATAGCCAAACTGGAAGCAAAGCTCTCTCCACCCAAGATTGTGCTAGACAGTCAAGAGGAGGAGGTTAACACCCGCACTACACCTCAAGCATAGCCCTTCTAAACTCACACCACCAGCACCCACACATAGCAACACTAAGTCCACATATGAGGAGGCCCTTAACTGTAACCTGCCCAAGCAACAAGGACCACCAAAGCTGAAATGCAAACAAACACCAATCACAATCAAAGTGTCACATAGCTCACAACACCAGTGTGCCACCCAGCAACAGCCCCTAAGGCAAGACAACGTACCCAACACTTTAGTCATAGGTGACTCTATAGTCAGGCACACTGATGTCCCACTCACCAGGCTGAACAAGGAGAAATTTACAGTGAGCTGCCTGTCGGGTGCCGGGATCCGCCACATAACTCATGCATTCAAGTCACTCCACAACAAGTACAAATATGACTCTGTCATTGTCCATGTTGGAGTGAATGACTTGAGACGTACCTCCCTGGACTACATGAAAAGAGACATGGAAGAGCTCTCGGATCATGTGGCCCATGCAGGTATGACCCTAGCCCTGAGTAGCATCCTGCCTTCGCCCAGAATGATACCACGATTCAAGGACAAAATGATCGACTTCAACAATTGGCTAAGCTTCTGGTGTCATTCAAAGGTGATCCAGTATCTGTCTGCCTGGGACGACATGATCGACAGACCACGATGCTTTGCCAGAGATGGTCTGCACCTGTCACCCCTGGGATTCAGGTTACTGGCTAAGGCTCTTGCCATCCCTATAGTGCATTTTTTAGGTAAAGTTCAAAGGACAAAACCACCACCATAACGGGTACAAGCATGCACAATCTGAAGGTAATGCTACTCAATGCTAGAAGTCTAAACCTCAAAATGCACTCTCTCGAGGCACTCCTAAAAATGGAGAACATCGATATCTGTGCAGTAACTGGGACCTGGTTCAAGGCTCCAGAGAGCACCCCTGTAATACCAGGCTACAACTCTTACCACACTTTTCGGCCACCAAACCAGGATCGAAACACTAATGGTGGAGGAGTGTCCATATTCACCAAGGATATTCACACCACCAGGTTAGTTGCCCAACACAATGCGTCTGAAATTCTCCAGGTGCAACTAACACTAGGTAAGACTGCAATCCAAATGGTAGCTTGCTACAGATCCCCCACCATGCCCCAAGATTCTCACTACACCTTTCTAAACATACTGTAAAATATTAATATACAACCAAACACCCTAATACTGGGTTATTCAACTACCCTGCCATTAACTGGGAAAACTACTTGTGTACCAACACCTTTGCCCAACGGTTCTCGGAATTCATAAATTTCAATGCCTGGATCAATTAATCCATAGTCCCACCAGGGGCTCCAATTTCCTAGACCTGGTCATTACCAACATGAGAAATAGATGCTCTACACCTATGGTCACCCCCCTCGTTGGTCAGGTCAGACCATAAGCTAATCACCTTTAACATCCACATCCCACCCCCCACCCCCCAGTAAGGAAACCTGCATAAAAAACTTCTCCAAATCCAACTTCATGCAACTCAAGTCAGAAGTTACAAACTTCATGACACCCATGCAGACGGGAACTGAAAGTTCAACTGCTGAGTCCTACACTAAGGCACTGTACGAGCACATCCACTCATGCATGAATCCTGCCATCCCAAATAGAACCAAGATGTTCTCCTCCAAAAAAGGAAGCCAATCTTGTGGTCCCCTGCCATAAACAAACTTTACAACAAAAGGAAGAAACTGTTGCACAAAAGAGGAAAATCCCAGGATGCAAAAAACTCCCTTACCAGCCTCAGTAAGAAGCTGAGATCCCTCATAAAATCCTCCAAAGCTAGTTATGAAAATAAAATTGCCAAAGATTCCAAAGACAACCACAAGGCATTGTATAACTATGTCAAGAATATAAATGGCCATGCTCAGATCTGCTCTGAATTACAACAGAGTGGCATTAAATATACTGATCCCAAGGATATTGCCAATATCCTGGCAGATCGATTCAGTGCCAACTTCACCCCCTAAATGGTCCATCTCAGTACCGGAAGATTGCCAAATTCGGGTAATCACGGCCACACAGGTAAAAAAAAACGCACTCTCCAAAGCTAAGAATACAGCATCCATGGGACCAGATGACATCCCGGGCTGTATACTACATGAACTACAAAATGAACTGGCACCTCACTTAAGTGTCATGTTTAATCATACCCTCACCTCAGGCTTCTTGCCCACTGAGTGGCACACAGCTACAGTTATCCCACTCCTCAAGGGGGGATCCACCTTGGATCCCGGGAACTACCGCCCCATCAGTCTGACAAGCCTGATCTGCAAGGCCATGGAACGTATTATCATGGAACTTATAAACAAAGACATTGTCAACCTTAACACACTGGACCCCACCCAGTTTGGGTTCGTGAAGGGCCGATCTTGTCTCCTGAACCTGATTGACTTTTTCGAATCAGTCTCCAGTGCCGTGGACGAGGGTAAGACAGGTCCGCACAGCCTATCTGGACCTCGCCAAGTCCTTTGACACCATCCCCCACTCTGGAGTCATAGATAAACTTACTAAGCTGGGCATTAATCCCTATGTCACTCGGTTTGACAACTGGATTACTGACAAAACCCACACTGTAAAAGTAGCTGACTCCAAATCCAGCTCCAGACAAGTGATAAGTGGAGTACCTCAGGGTTCAGTCCTGGGACCTCTCTTGTTTGGCATCTACTTCTCTGAAGGACAGCCCAACACTAAGGGACTCTGGCTAACAAAGTTCGCAGATGACTGCAAACTGGGAACCATTATTGAATCCCCAAATGATGTGGATACTCTACAAAAGGTCCCTACAGAAACAGATGCTTGGTGCCAGAGCCATGGGCTCAAGCTCAATGCCAAGAAATGTATGGTTCTCCCCTTTGGGGAAAAAACATTTACCTGTGAATTACCACATAGGTGGCAGTACACTAAACACCGAAAGTGTGATAAAAGACTTAGGGACACAGGTGGACAGTGGTCTCACCTTCAATGACCATATTGCCACAACAGTCAGGAAATCCTTCTATGTGGCACACCTCATCACTAAGGGCTTTCCATCCAGAAAAACGGAAGTCATTATCCCACTGTACTCATCCCTCATCAGACTCATTATAGAATACAATGCCCCATTTGGTATGTACCTCTCAAGACATCTGCAACAACTGGAAAGGCCGCAGAAATACCTCACTAAAAGAATCACAGGCCTAAAGCAGATGCTCTATGCTGACCGCCTTAAAAAACTCCAGCTATACTCTGTCGCATATCGTCTACTCCGAGGCAATCTCTGCTTAACATACAAGGCCATGTCAAACCCAGAGCTGTTGGACATGCTACACTTAAGGAAATCCCAATCCCTCAGAGCCACACGCTCCAGGGATCTAAACCTTGTCATCACAATAAACAAAACATGCTGGAGGGATAGGTTCCTGACTCAGAGACTCCCCAGACTCTGGAATAGACTGCCCATACATGTCAAGCAGAGCGCCTCTTTGGCCCTCTTCAAAAGGAACCTTGATGATTGGATGGGAGAAAGGAAATTCACCCCAGGGATCACGTTAGTCGCCCTGCTAGACAGGGGTCCAGAGAATTAAATAGTGTGGGAAGAAATAGCCAGGGAATTGTTATGGCTAGGCTTGTATAGGAAACTCCAAGTAGTACAACCTCTGTGAGAAAGGCAGCTGCAGGGTCCCAAAGAGCAAAGTATACAAACAGAAAGAAAACAGGACCAGCATACAAGGCACCTTAAAAATTAATTTATTGTTTGAGGTTCTTGAAAAACAGACCGGTTTCTGCAAATATCTAACAAAGCCTTCCTCGGTGTTTGAAAAACAACAATAAAGAACCTGTATTTAAATACTCAAATGAGTCGTGTGCTTAATTACATATGCTCATTCAGACCTGGCTTAAAGAGCCCACCAAGTTTAATAATCTATTTTTTCTCCATTGAATTTAATAAATTATGCCAACCTGATTTATTATGCCTGGATCTTCTGATTTGTCAATGATGGTAAAACTAAAAGTAGCATTTGGATGTACCAAAGAATGTTTGTATAAAGCATTGGTGTCTCTCTTATGTCTGACATCACTAAAATGTTCAGAGATTCGAAGCTTCAAGGGTCTGGAGGTTTGGCCTATATAGAATGCAGGGCATGTGCATTTGGCCAAATAAATGACCCAATCTGAGGAACAGTTAGCAAAAAATGTTATATTGAATACATGAGAAGTGTTTTGACTGCTGAAATTGGTGGATGTTCTTCATGCATACAGCTGCAGTCATCACACTTGGGTTATCTGCCGTCAGGCGGGTCCTCAGTCGGCCGAATTCCAAAGTCTAGGTCCAGTGTCGGTTGTAGTCGCTTCTTCCTGACGTCAGTGTGGCAGGGGTATAAAAGAGGCAGCCAACGCCATTTTCTTCAGTCTTTCTTGCCGTGCGGTGCCCGAAGCAGAAGCAGTTCGCAAGTGCCGGTCGGCCAGCTCCTGAGATTTATGAAAGTATTTCAGCCGAAGTCGTCTTTAAAGTTAAGTACCCCGTTGGGGAAACTTTTCTTGCCTCAGACCGATGTCAGACAAAGTTAATAATTGCATTTCTTGTGGGAAGTAAATACCGCATAAGGATTTTCACTCTTATTGTATACCTTGTTTAGGGCCAGAACACAACGTCTTGGCCTGCCGTTTTTGTGCTAGATTTAACAAGCGCACTATTAAGCGTCGGGCGGAGTTCGCCCTTCATTATTTTGGCAAAACATTTAATTATATTATGTCGGATATGCCGACGCCAGTTTTAGGCAAAAAACGCAAGGATAAGGACAGACACCCGAGGCCTGCACCGAGTACTGAGACCACGCTAAGGCTGACTACCGGTTCTCTGGTTCTCAGCGAGGCACCTACGCAGCCCCTGACTACCGATGAAACCTTATTACTGGTGACTTCAGTACCCGAGGTCGCAGGTTCCTCAGTCCCCATTCCCACTGCAGATACCGACGCCACTCTTGGCGGAGAAACGGAAAGTATAGTAAGGCCTGCCATTTCTGAAGGTGTTTTCAGGCCTACCACCTTATCTATTTAATCGTACACTAAATCTAAAGCTCCAATGAAAATTAAAAAACAGGGTCCTCAAGCCCCCTCTCAAGGTCCCATGCCCAAAAAACAGATGCTTAAAATGGCTGAGGATTTGATTTTACTCATCAGGGGCTCTCAACCCCCTTCAGACAAAAGACACAGGATGGAGGAAGACTACCCTTCCTCAGATCAGGCATCTATTACCTCAGGCCTTTCTGAGGACCTGGATTACGCCTATTCCCCTTTTGAAGGCTCTGATGCTGAGGAGTCTATTCCCTCGGTCTCCCCCCCCCCCCCCCGAGGACTACTCTTTTGGGGAAACCCTACATACATTGAGAGAACACTTCCACTGGGAAGGCCAAGATTACTCAGATTCCAAGAAAAGGCTCAGGGAATTTCTGCTGCTTCCCCTGCATAGGCCCCTGGCTATTCCTCCTGTCTTAGATAGTGGATGATGTGTACGCAGAAGCCAGTCTTAATCCAGACTCTTTACCTCTTGCCCCTGTTAAACCAGACAGATATTACTGGGTTCCTGATTCTCACCAGTTCCTTTATAAAAGCCCTTCTGCTGACCCAGAAACTATTTCTCAGGGTCCCAAGGGGATTAAGGCCTCGGGAGATTCCAGAGCATTGGAAAGGTGGGGGAAAAAAGTGTATACATCAGCCACTTTAACCATGAGGGCATTAAACTGTCAATTTCATATGTTAAAGAACCAGCAGTTCTTGCTATCTCAGCTGAAAAGCAAAATGACACAAACAGAACAACCTGATTTGAAAGAGTTGCAGGATTTGTTGCATGGAGCAGAACAAGTGGGGAAGCATACCTTACAGTGTGGTTTTGATGCTTTAGAGGCCTCATGCAGAGCTGCTGTCACGAGGTCTGTCATACGTAGACACGCTTGGCTCAAAGAACAAACCTTACCAGATCATGTCAAAGCAAAATTATTAGATGCACCACTACAAAAAGATGTACTGTTCGCTGTTAAAGCTGAGGAGGTACTAAAGAAAATGGAGGAAAAAATTAAATCTATGCAAACAGTTAAAGATTTCTTGCAGGTGCAGCCTCCACACTTCAGCAGAAACTGGCCTTCAAAAAATTGGTCCTTTCCAGCCACGGACAGACCCCAAAGGAGTAGATACAGACGCCCAAGGGGTAGAGGACAACCTCAAGGATCTTACAGAGCCAGGCAATGGCATTCACCAGCCCCAAGAGGTGGAGAAGACAGAACACAGTCATTTAGAAAGCAGACACAATGACTTTCCCCTTTGCCTGCCAAACAAAGCTATAATGGCAGCACCTTTGGGCAGAAAACTGGCCTTATTTTCAAAAAAACTGGCACATTGTTACAAAGGACAAATGGATTCTGGATATTATAGACAGACGCTACAGATTCCACTTTCTCACCCTTCCAAAGATGAGGGGCATGCCAAACCTGCCACAAAATCAATGGGCAGAGGCACAAAAACAAAATTCTGCTCTCATGGATATGAAAGCAATTCAAGAGGTACCTGCAAAAGAACAAGGTCAAGGATTTTATTCAAAACTATTCCTGGTACCAAGAAAGGATAAAGACTGGAGACCCATCTTAGACCTATCTATTCTAAACACATATCTAGAGGTACCAAAATTCAAGATGCTCACATTACAGCAGCTTCTTCCCATGCTGGGCAAGGAGTCTTGGCTGGTAACGTTGGACCTCAAGGAGGCATACCTGCATGTCCCTATCAGACAAGATTGCAGAAGATACCTCAGATTTCTTGCAGGTTCAACCCATTATCAATTCTGTGCATTGCCCTTTGGCTTATCTATTGCGCCCAGAGTGTTTACAAAATGCCTGGCATCAGTAATTGCTTTCTGCAGACGAGGAATACAAATCTACCCATATCTGGACGACTGCCTGATCCAAGCGGACAAGGACATTCTATTGCAACATCTGGAGTTTGTAATAAAACTGTTAAATTGCCTGGGGTACACAGTAAACAAAAAGAAATCACAGCTAATACCCTCTCAACAGATAATTTTCCTGGGTGCCAGCTTAAATACAACGGCCCAGATGGCTTACCTCACGCCAGAAAAACAAGGGCAACTGTCTCAATACTTCAACAAAAGAGCAGAGAGACCAAAAATGATTCTCATTGCTCCAGACTGGCCACGACAGCACTGGTATCCTCTCCTAAAGAACCTGTCACACTCATCACCATGGATCCTACCTCAAGTCCCTCTTCTGTTGTCACAGCACAACTACAAGATCCTTCACAGCCAGCTCAGAACTCTAAATTTAGCTGCATGGAAAATACCTTAATTTGCCAGCAGGCTCTCCTCTCCAAGGAGGTACAGGATGTCATCTTGGAGGCCAGGAGACCCCCTACTAGAAAAACCTACTCCTCCAAATGGAAACTATTTTGCTCCTGGAATCAAGCAAAGGGCCAGAATCCTTGGGTAATAAATATACCACAGATTTTACAGTACCTAGCTGAGATGTTAAACAGTGGCCTTTCCTTCTCTTCCATCAAGATCCACGCTTCAGCAATTTCAGCACAATACAATACGGATCCTCCTTTATTCTCACATCCTCTATTAAGGCATTTCCTCAGAGGGGCAAAAAATATAAAACCCCCACAGAAACCACCAGGTCCAGCTTGGGACCTCAACTTCGTATTGGAGAAGCTGACACTGCCTCCTTTTGAGCCGGCCTCTTCAGCAGAGTTACAATACTTGTCGTGGAAAACAGCTTTGCTTCTGGCTATTACCTCAGCACGCAGGGTTTCGGAACTACAGGCCCTCATGGCTATGCAACCATTCATCATTTTCCATCAGGACAGGGTTTCCTTATGAACCAACCCTACCTTCATGCCAAAGGTAGTATCCAGTGTGGCTTTGAATCAGACTATTCATTTACCTACCTTTTATCCAAATCCCCAGAACAAAGGGGAGAGGTTACTCCACTTCTTGGACATTCACAGGCAACTTCGTTATTACTTGGACAGAACAAAGTCATTCAGGAAATCTGAGCAGCTCTTTGTGTCCTATGCTACAGGTGCTCAAGGAAAGGCCATTTCCAAACAGACTATTTCAAAATGGATAGCCCACTGCATATGCTTTTGTTATTCATTTCATGGAAAATCAGTGCCTGTATACATCAGATCCCACTCCACCAGGGCTACAGCTACCTCAGCAGCTTTCCTCAGGGGGGTCCCTACCAAGGACATTCTGGAAGCAGCTACTTGGAGTTCAGTGCACACTTTCACCAAACACTACCACCTTCCGGCTTTGCCACAGCAGTCCTGCAGGGCATTCTAGCCCCTCCTTACTCCGCTTAGTACCAGCCACCCTTACTTAGCTTTGGGATTCTACCCAAGTGTGATGACTGCAGCTGTATGCACGAAGAACATAGTACAGTTTTGTACCTACCATAAATGTAGATGTTGGAGTGCGCATACAGCTGCAGTCCAGGTTACCTTCCCTCCATCCCCTCTTAGGACAGAGCTTATGACAAACACCTTTAACATACAACCTATTTGGGGTATTCCTATATGGTGTATTTGCTTGCAACTACTGTTTTGATTTATCTACTTATGTATGTTTGCATAACATCATGTATTGCCTTCCTTTCTGGGGGCACCTGACATCTGGGGCAAGAAAAACTGAAGAAAATGGCGTCGGCTGCCTCTTTTATACCCCTGCCGCACTGACGTCAGGGAAGAAGTGACGACAACTGACGCCGGACCTAGACTTTGGAATTCGGCCGACCGAGGACCCGCCTGACGGCAGATAACCCAATTGTGATGACTGCAGCTGTAGGCGCACTCTAACATCTACATTTATGGTAGGTACAAAACAGTACTTTTTAAGTATGATGTTGCAATAGGTACAGTGTCCACAAGGGAAGCAACCAATTAGTGGATCCCCTGATAATGTGGTCTGAATACTTTTAGAGCCTTTCTTTTCAAGATGTTTAAAGTGATTAAAAAAGGCAGATAGGTTTTTGCCTTTACGAAAGGAAAACGAACATCTGTCTCCAAGAAAGTCCTGAAGTCTAGGTTCACATGTTATGTTCCAATTGTGTTGAACAATTTGCATCAATGTATTGGTATTCCGACCGTATATGGTGATGAATCTAGGTACTGTTGAGGGTGATTTGTGTCTAGTTTTGTAGCGAAGTAATTCAGTACATTCCATCTGGTCAACTGTGTGTTTGAAATGTAATAATTGACCCATTTTGTACCCACAATCTCGAAATCGATGTACTAAGTCATCTCTGAAGTGTCTATACATGTGCTGTTCAGAACAAATGCATTTAATACGCATGAACTGTGATTTGGGAATATTTTTGCAGATGTGAGGGGGATGAAAGCTGGTTGCATGGAGAAGTGAATTATTCTGGGGGAATTTGCGATGAATTTCTGTGGTCAGCGTATGTTCAGATGCACGGCAAACCAATACATCTAAGAAGATAATTTTATCTCTATCATGGCTGACAGAAAATTCAATCCCCATTTATTTTCGTTCAAATAAGAAACAAATTCCAAAAGGTATTCATTATTCGCTCTCCATACCAACCAGTAGTCATCCAAATATCTGCGCCATATGTCCATTTCTACAATGTAAATATTGTGAGAATTGTCATAAATAACCTGTTCTTCAAAGTATGCCATGAATAAATCAGCATATAAGGGTGCAAAAGATGCACCCATAGCTGTCCCCTTGGTTTATAAATAGCATTTGTCTTTGTAAAAAAAAACATTTTTTGTCAATACGTGTTCTGTTAAACACAACAAGAGTGTTGAAACCTGGCTTATATATTTCTGTTTTATTAAGCCAGTATTCCAACGCCTCTAAGCCAGTCCAATGTGGTATGTTGGTGTATAATGATTTTACATCCAGTGTGCAGAGTAACCAGTCGGGCTCGAGCTGTGTATCAGAGATCTGTAAAAATTCCGTGGTATCTTGAATCCTAGAGCGGACACATTGTAAAAGGGGCTTAAGAAATTTAGTAAGAAACAGAGATAATGGTTCTGTTAATGAATTTCTACCTGAAACAATGGGTCTGCCTGGTATAAAATTTATTCTTAAACACACCATATTGTAGATATATTTACATAATCTTATGCAAAGCAGTTTAGTTCTGAAAGGGGGGGGGTGATAAATTGTCTAAGTAACATCCATGTAACTTCATATATCGAAATTACATTAGATTATATTGAAAAAGAACTTCACCAACTAGACTCAAACAAAACACAGGGAGTAAATGGAATTAATAATAATGACCTGAGAACATTTCAGGATGAACTTATAGCACCATTATGTTATTCACTGGGTCTTTTATGTTTGTAGATTCCTCAAGATTGTAGACTTGCACTTTTTAAGCCTGTTTTTAAGGGAAAGAGAAGTAGGACAAACCCAGAGTCATGCAGACCCATACGTTTACTTTCTTGTTGTGGGAAAATGATGGAGAAGGTTGTTAAACTTAAATTATTGTTAGACTCTGAAAGGTTAGGACTTGAAACCATATGTCGGTATGCATTTTTGAAAAATAAATCTGTAACCACCCGTAACTTGATTTTCTATAACAATGTAACAACAGCTATAAATACATTGTGCTGTGATGTAATTATATATACATTTTACTTCAGCAGTCATACATAAAGCACTGATCAATAAATTAGAACAGCTAGGTATTGATGTAATCTTGATAAGATGGCTTTCACATGGCAAGTATTATGCAGCAATGGAACAGGTGAAATTCTAGGTTACAGTCAAGGTGCCTAACAGGGCTGTGTCCTAGACCCTTAATTGGTTAGGTTGCATCTTTCAGAACTGTGTTTTTCATCTGAGGTGCTCTACAGTCTCTATGCAGTTGACTTGAAAGTAAGTAAACGTTTTACGTGTTATAGATAGGGCATGTCTGCAAAAGAACTTGACTAAACTGACCTTGTTAATAAGTAGGGAAGAATAATATGCTGATAAATATATCAATTTGGGAGACACAGTTTGAAAGGTGAGTATATGTAGTACAGCACACATCGATTGAAACTCCAGCTTCGTTTAAGGAACTCTGTGTATGGATAGATCTAGCTTTGAATTTTTCTAATCCTATCATCCATTTGGTGAATAATAGATGATGTAATGCGATCCTATCTCGCCTACATTCATAACTGATGGGCTCGGAGCCGAGAATTGGCTCCGACTCAGCCGATACACTAGCACAAAGTCTCTCATTGGCTGGGCCAACCCCTTATCCCAGGATGCACCACGCCCAAACCCCCAGATCTTGTTTGCCGCTCCTAAGAGTAACGACGTGGTCTCGACTTGACTGTGGCTAAGTACCCTTCTATTTTGGCCTTTTGGTCGCTTTTTTGCAGTTAGCTTAAAATTTATACTCAAACAGCTATTTTAATAGCTATCTTGTTGTTTAGTACGTTTGTGATTGACTGTGTTTGTTTTTTGGATTGTTGTGGTAATTCCTTCTGTTTGGCGGGCTAGGCCCGTTTAAGTTAGAGGGCCTTTGCCCTATTTCTTGTCGGCGAGCGTTTAAGTTAGAGCTCTTCCCTCCCTTCCCTCCTTGTGTATTGAGTGTGTTTAGAGAGTTAGTATGTCTGGCAAAGAAAAGGAACATAAGCCATCGGGCTTTAAAAAATGTTCAAAATGCAGTTACAAGATGTCGTTGACAGATGGCCATGTCATCTGTGTTTATTGTCTAGGGGCTAAACACTTGCAAGAATCTTGCAGTGTTTGCCATGCTTTCTCCTCTCGTGTCCTACATGAGAGAAAAAATAAGCTTATCCTGAAGAGTTTGATCAAGCCAGCCTTCGAGGAAGCTTTGTCGTCTTCTCCCACCTCAAAATCGAAGTAAAAGAAGTCTTCGGTTCCGACACGTCCGTCGGAGCCGCCTGCAAAAAGAGCTAAATCTCTGTCCCCTTCTTCTGCTCCACTGGTCTCGGAGCCGCAGGATAGAGGATCTAAATCTGCGTCTCCTTCCTCGGCTCCACTGGTCTTGGAGTCTCGGGATGAGAGATCAGGTACTCTGTCCCTTTCCTCAGCTCCACTGATCTCGGAGCCGCAGGATAGAGGATCTAAATCTGGGTCTCCTTCCTCGGCTCCATTGGTCTCGGAGCCGCAGGAGAGTGTTTCTGCTCCGGGGTCGGTTTCGTCGGCTCCTGAACCATCGGCGCCAAAAGGGGTCTCGGTTCTGGTTGAGTCTGCTTCGGCTCCAATCCTTTTGGAGCCGGCCTCCTAGCTTTGTCTCGGAGCCGATAGAAAAAGTTTCTCGACCCCCTTCTGTTTCCTCCAGGTCCTCCAGGCTTTCAGATTCGGATTTAGAAAGGGTGGTCCAGAGGCTCCTCCAGTCACCTGTCTTATCCAAATTATTTTCAGCTCTGGCCCAGTCGGCCCCAGAGCCAGCCTTTCGATACTGTTTCTTCCTCCTCCGACAACTTTGGTGTCATCGGAGCCGGAGTTCGTAGAGTCGGGTGAAGTCCTTGAGTCGGTTCTGAGACCCACTGCTAGTTTGTCTGCACCGACTTCAGCTCCAACCCTTTCTGTGCCTTCCAGAGGTTTCGGTTCTCGGGTGTCCTCAGCCGGGCCCGAGGGGGATTCGTCGGGGCTTCTGGTTTCGGTCCCGAGTCTTCCACTTGGCGCCTTGGCTAGGGGAACCCCAACCCCGGTCATGGTCTCTGAGACGGGCCTCTCTTCAGATTCTGGTGGGCCCGCCTTCGAGGCTATGAGGAGCATGCTGGCCAAGTCTCTAGTGACTTCACCTGAATCTGCGACTCCTTCCCTAGACACGGCGACTAGAGCTTCTGGTGCCCCCGTCTTCGGACAGCGCGGCTCCTAGGCCTGAGGATTTCTCCTTGTGTGGTCCCCTGTTTTCTGAGGGGCCTTCAGAGTCCGTGCCTGAAGAGCCCCCCAGGAGAAAGTTGTGCAGGAGGAAGCACATAGACTCCCCAGATGAGTCTGTCACCTCGGACACCAAGCTTGATGATGCGGAAGGGTCCCCTAAGTCGTCCTCTGATGATGTCTCATTCTCCGATATCCTGGAGATCTTGAGACAGAGGGGCGACTGGCCATCCAAAACCCCTTCCGCGAAGGAGTCGGTCTTCCTCAAGGCCTTTGGAGCCCAACCCTCCACCTCCTGTGTGTCTCCACCCTTCGATGAGTTACTGGACCTTATTTGTCGAAGGGTGTGGGAACACCCTGATTCTGTGCAGCCAGTTCCTTCTCGCCCCAACAAGTTTTTATCTGCACCCCCTGGCAAGGAGTTTCTAACCAAGGGAGTTCCAGTTGATGCTATGGTGGTGGCGTCTGCCACACAGCAGGATGTGGCAGAGGCATCTACTTCTGTCCATCCTCCTAACAAGGAGTCCAGGAGCACAGATAGGTACGGGAAGCGTACACTGACTTCAGCGACCTTTACTCTGCGGTCACTGAATTATTTATGTCACTTTACAAGGCTCCAAAGGGCTCTCATAAAGGAGTTGGGAGATACCCTGTCAAGTAACGTGCCTGAGGCGTTGACGCAGTCTGTCAATGCCCAGCTGCCTACCCTTTCGTCGATTAACTCGTCCATGAGGCTCATATCGTATGCAGCCGATGGGGCGGGTAGGTCAGCGAGTTCGAGCTTAGCCCTTAGGAGGCAAGCCTGGATGCGCTTGTGTCACTTTGCAGAGGCGTTCAAGTCTTCCTTCGACGCTCCATTCGATGGGTCCTCTCTCTTTGGACCCAAGGTGAAAGACACACTCACTAGATGCGAGCAGGAGGGTAAGACTTTGTCTGCCATTGGGGCCCGTTTTTCACTTCCCTCTAGACCTTATCCCAAGGCTCGGAGGGGAGGAAAGATGTGGTTCATAAAGTCCCAAAAGTCTTTCCCTGCCCATCAGAGTGACCCAGAGGCAGAGGGGGGGGGGATTATTCTGGAAGACGTCGCCCTAGAGACGGCAGAGGCCCCCGCAACTCAGGAGACCGTGAATCCTTTCATTGGTTCCTCCTTCCAGCGTCCCTGAGGGACTGCCCGACTGTGCGTCTCCGGAGCCAGTTGGGGGTCGATTCTCGGAGCATCCAAGGGCCTGGGGTTCCATCACTCAGGATCAGTGGGTGCTTCGTATCATCGCCGGAGGTTACACCATCCCCTTTAGCCATCCCCCTCCACCGTCAAGGAAAATCCCGGACGTGCCACCCAGTCAATGGGATCAAGCAGCCATAGAGGTCACAAAGCTGCACCGAAACGGAGTCATCCAGCCAGTCCCCGCAGACCAGACCGGATTAGGAACTTACTCAAGGTTATTTTTGGTGCCGAAAAGAACAGGGGACTTGAGACCCATTCTGGATCTCAGCCGCCTAAACCGCTTCGTAAAAAAGTCCAAGTTCCGGATGGTCACGTTGCAATCCATTTTCCCATTGCTGGAAAAAGGAGTATGGATGTGCTCCATCGATCTCAAGGACGCCTATTATCACATCAAAATAAACAGAGCGTCCAGGATACATTTACGCTTCCGCCTAGGAGCCAGTCACTTACAGTTCCGGGCCCTGCCCTTTGGTCTCACCACAGCCCCCAGGGTGTTTACCAAATGTCTGGCAGTGGTGACGGCTCACCTGAGACGTCTGGGATTCCAGGTGTTTCCGTATCTAGACGACTGGCTCCTCAACGCCCCCACCAGGCATCTTCTTACTCTGGCCGTGAGTGCTACCATCGAGTTTGGGACATCTATTAGGAATTACATTCAACTGGGAAAAGTCTGTATTGCTGCCATCACAGCGTGTTGCCTTTATAGGCGCAGAGCTAGACTCTGTAGAGTTGCGAGCATTCCTTCCAACAGAGAGGATAAAGATACTACAGGACCAAGTCCTAGCCTTACTGCCCCAACGGAAAGCCCCAGCCAGGATGGTCCTTCAGCTTTTGGAATCGATGGCGGCCTCCATTCTTCTGGTCCCTTTGGCAAGATTGCACATGCAAATTCTTCAATGGCTCCTGTCGACCCAGTGGTCATTCCAAGAACTGCCATTGTCCTACCTGATTCTCATCACGGAAACGTGCCGGCGAGATCTTCGTTGGTGGCTCCTCTCCTCCAACCTGAACCAGGGGAGATTCTTCTGCCCCCCTCCCCCATTGCCACAGTGACCACGAACGCCTCCCAGATAGGGTGGGGGGGCATTATCTGGGCAAGATGGTTCAAGGCACGTGGCAAGATCACGAAACCCACTTGCATATCAATGTTCTGGAAATTAGGGCAGTGCTTCTAACGTTGCAGGCACTTCACAGCTCTCTTCCCAAGGGTACCATCGCAATCTTCTCAGACAATATGGTGGTGGTATGGTACCTGAACAAGCAGGGAGGAACCAGGTCTTATCCTCTTTGCAGAGAAGTCATGAGAGTGTGGAATTGGGCAATCACTTCCCAGAGATTTCTAGTGGCAGCGCACATTCCGGGGAAGTCCAGTGTGATAGCAGACAGGCTGAGCAGAGTTATTCTGATGCCTCACAAGTGGTCCCTGAACGACCAAGTAGCGGCTCGCATCTTCTCCAAGTGGGGGTTTCCCTGCTGCGACCTTTTCGCCAGCCTCTGGAATGAGAAGTGCAGCAATTTCTTCTCCCTGATTCCCCCCCAGGGGGAGTCACCCAGGGACGCTCTAGTCCACAATTGGCCCTCCGGTCTGCTCTACGCCTTCCCTCCGGTCCCTCTACTGCCAAAGGTGATTCAGAAGGCGATCAGCTTGGGAAGCAGCATGATTCTGATCGCACCACACTGGCCCCGCCAAGTTTGTTTTCCTTCCTTCGGAAGTATGCAGTGGAGGGTCCTTGGATTCTGGACCCAGTTCACACCTCCTGACTATTCAGTCGGGTCAGGCCCATCCATCACTGCGAACTCTCAAGCTAGCGGCTTGGCTGCTCCACTTCCAACCTTAGTCAGACAGCATATCCTTTCGCCTGAGGTGGTCCGGATTCTGTCTTCTTCCCACAGAGCTTCCACTAAGGAGATATATTCTAATAAATGGAAAAGGTTTGCCATTTGGGCCCAGCAGCACAACATTGACCCTCTGACAGCCCTGGTGTTGGCGGTATTAGATTTTTTTGGCAACTCTTTTTAGACAGGGTTCTGCTGTCTCCATGCTTAAAGTCCAATTGGCAGCGATTTCTAATTATCATGTTGCCTTTGAGCTTTCACTCATGAGTCATAAGTTGTGTAAGGCCTTTCTCAAGGGAGCTTGGTTGCTTCGCCACCCAGTGTCGCAACCTGTTTTGCCATGGGATTTGAATGTGGTTCTAGGAGCCTTGACGTCTCATCCCTTCGAGCCGGCGGCCACTTGTGAACAAAAATTCTTATCTTGGAAGACTGCCTTCTTGGTAGCTATTACTTCAGCCAGAAGGGTTTCGAGCTTCAAGCCCTTTCTGTCAAGCCTCCTTATCTGATCTTTCATAAGGATAGAGTATCTCTAAGACTAAATCCGTCATTTCTTCTTAAGGTTTCTTCTGCTCTTTGTCTGCAACAATCTATAGAGCTACCAGTTTTCTTTCCGAAATTTTCCAACAAGGCAGAATACAGACTTCATCAGTTGGATGTGCATAGACAACTGAGGTTTTACTTAGGACACAGCAGCAGAGGAAATCAGACCAGTTGTTTGTGGCCTTTGCGGATAACAGGATTGGCAAAGCAGTAATTAAAACCACTATCGCTAGGTGGATTAGGGATTGTGTTTCATTTATTTATGCATCAACAGGAAGGGACCTTCCATTTCCAGTTAGAGCGCATTCTACTAGGGCTATGGCAACTTCAGTGGCCTTCCACGCCAGACTGTCTGTGGATGAGATATGTGCAGCGGCCACTTGGGCTACTCCACATACATTTTTTTCTCATTACAAACTGGACATGGCGTCTAGGGGTCGGGCGTCCTTTGGTTCCACAGTGCTCAGGAGTGTTTTCCAGTGAGCCTCCCAGGATCTAGGTGCTAGGGACGCTGTCCCATCAGTTATGAATGTAGGCGAGATAGGATCACATTACATCTTTTAGTTATGTATTTACCATAACGATAGATGTATGTGATCCATCTCGCCTACATTCTTACGTACCCGCCCTCTTTCCCCCTACCTGTTGGATCTGGAGGAAACACTGTTGTGCAGTCTGATTGGTACATGTGGATGAGTTGTTGTGGGGCAAACAAGATCTGGGGGTTTGGGCGTTGTGCATCCTGGGATAAGGGGTTGGTCCAACCAATGAGAGACTTCGTGCTAGTGTATCGGCCGAGTCGGAGCCGATTCTCGGCTCCGAGCCCATCAGTTATGAATGTAGGTGAGATGGATCACATACATCTATCGTTATGGTAAGTTCATCATGTTTCACTGTTGCAGTCATTACACTTGGGTTATCCTGCTGGCAGGCGACCCGCAGTCGGCCCGAGTTCCAAAGTCTTGGTCCGGCGTTGGTTGCTGTCGCCTCTTCCCTGAAGTCAGTGCGCCAGGGGTATAAAAGTTGCAACCAACGCCATTTTCTTCAGTCTTTCTTGCCGCACGGTGCCTGAAGCAAAAGCAGTTCGCAAGTGCTGGTCGGCCGACTCCTGAGAATTTCAAATTTGAATTTCAGAACCGAAGTCTTCAATAAAGCTAAGTACCCCGTTGGGGAAACTTTTTCTCGCTCCAGACCGATGTCAGTAAAAGTTAATAATTGTATTTCTTTTGGGAAGCAAATACCTCATAAGGACTTTCACTCTTACTGCATTCCTTGCCTTGGCCCTGATCATGATGTTACTAGTTGTCGGTTTTGTGTTAGATTCAATAAACGCACTATTAAACGTCGGTTTGAATTTGCTTTACATTATTTTGGATGAAGATTTAATTATATAATGCCGTCGGATCAACCGATGACCGGAATGTATAAAAAACGCAAAGACAAAGAAAGAGACAGGCATCCGAGGTCCAAAACAGACGACGAAGCCTCTTCTAGGCCAGTCGCCAGTTCTCAGTGAGGCGCTTTCGCCGCCCCTGACACCCGCTACCTCAGAGCCACAGGCTGTAACCGACAGCCACGTGGAGGCCCCGAGGCCTGTGGAAACTCAAGGTATTGGGCCTATGGAAACTACTCCCTCAGATGGGTCCAGAGCCGCTGAGCAGGCACCGGCTTCTGAGGGCGTCTTCAGACCTTCACAGCTTACAATTAACAGCAGCAAAGGCAAAGTCATAGACAAGGAAACAAGTGCAGCATTCTCCAGAACAGTCATCCATGCCAAAGAAACAGATGCTTAAAATGGCCGAAGACCTTATTACTTTAATCAGGGGATCCCATCCCCCTCCTGACAAAAGGCCTAGGCAAGACACTGATTATGATTCCTCTGATCAGGTTTCCATTTCCTCTGATTCTTCTTCTGATCAGGGCTATTCTCTCCTTCCTTATGAGGACTCTGATGCTGAAGAGTCCATTCCTTCAACCTCACCTCCTGAGGATTATTCTTTTGGGGAAACCCTGCACACCATGAGGGAGCATTTCCACTGGGAGAGCCAGGATTACTCAGAATCAAAGAAAAGACTCAGCGATTTCCTTTTATTGCCTCAGCACAGGTCCCTGGCTATCCCCCCTGTGCTTGATATTGTAGATGATGTTTTTACTGAATCCAGTCTGTCTCCAGATTCTTACCCCCTGCACCAGTAAAGCCAGACAGGTACTACAGGGTCCCTGACTCTCTCAAATTTCTTTACAAGAACCCCGCTGCAGACCCAGAAACAATTTCTCAGGGTCCTAAAGGGGTTAAAGCTTCCACTGCCAAAAATCCTGTCCCCTCAGATAGAGATTCCAGAGCTCTGGACAGTTGGGGGAAAAAAGTTTACACTTCTGCTACTTTAGCTGTAAGAGCTTTAAACTGTCAGTTTCACATGCTTAAATATCAGCAGTACCTCATGTCATTGTTAAAGCAAAAAATGGTTACAAATACAGAAAGTCCTGACAGTAAAGAAATGCAGGAATTATTGCATGCAGTTGAACAAGTGGGAAAGCATACTCTGCAATGTGGTTTTGATTCATTAGAGGCTTCTTGTAAAGCCGCAGTAACAAGCTCAGTTTTTCAAAGACATGCTTGGTTGAAAGAACAAAGTTTACCTGACCATGTTAAGGTAAAATTATTGGATGCTCCACTACAGCATGATACTTTGTTTGGTGTTAAGGCAGAAGAGGTGTTAAAGAAAATGGAGGATAAAGCAAAGTCAATGCAAATGGTGAAAGATTTCTTACAAGTTCAACCACCTAGACTTAGCAGAAACTGGTCTTCAAAAAATTGGTCCTTTCCAGTGTCAGACAGACCACAAAGAGGCAGATACAGACACCCAAGAGGCAGATCTCAGCCTCAAGGCTCCTACAGACCTAAACAATGGGGTGCTTCAACCCCCAAAGAAGGAGGAGACAAATCACAGCCTTATAGGAAACGGTCACAATGACTTCCCTCTACAAATGCCAAGCTCTTACCAGTTGTCAGCACCCCTAGGGGGGAAAGCTAGCACTTTTCTCAAACAATTGGCACATGATCACCCAAGACCATTGGGTGCTGAATATAGTTTCTCAGGGGGTACAAGTTCCACTTCGCTTCCAAAACTAAAAGGTATGCCAAACCTGCCACAAAAACCAATGGACAGAGGCACAAAACCAGATTACGGCTCTTATGGGTATGGGAGCTATTCAAAAGGTACCACAGGAAGAACGGGGACAAGGATTTTACTCAAGACTTTTCTTAGTACTCAGAAAAGACAAAGCCTGGAGACCAATACTGGACCTGTCGATCTTAAATACCTTCCTGGATGTTCCAAAATTCAAAATGTTAACACTACAACAACTTCTGCCCATGTTGGGCAAGGAGGCTTGGCTAGTTACTCTGGATCTCAAGGAGGCATACCTGCACGTCCCAATCAGACAATTGTGCAGAAGATACCTCAGATTTATAGCAGGCTCAATGCATTACCAATTCTCTGCACTGCCCTTTGGCTTATCTACTGCTCCCAGGATCTTCACAAAATGCCTGGCACCAGTAATTGCATTTTGCAGACAAAAAGGAATTCAAATATATCCCTACTTGGACGACTGCCTTATTCAAGCAGACAGCAAGGGCATTCTTCTAAAGCACCTGGCATTTGTAAAAAGGTTACTAATTTGCCTAGGGTACACAGTAAACGAAAAGAAATCAAAACTAGTGCCCTCTCAAGAGATAATATTCCTGGGTGCAAGCTTAAATACAACTGCCCAGATGGCATATCTCACGCCAGACAAGCAAAGGCAACTGACTCATTATTTTCAAATGATGGCAAAAAAGACCCAGCTCCCTGCAAGAAAAATTCTGCAGGCCCTGGGTTTCATGGCATCCTGCATTCTACTAATTCCATATGCAAAACTGCATATGAGGAAACTACGATGGTATCTAAAAAGTGTTTGGACTCAGCATTGTCACAGCCTAGAGACAATCATAACCTTAATCCCCTGCCTACAACAGGAGTTTCGATGGTGGTCCCAAGCCTGTGACCACAACAAGGGACAGCCTTTCACCTTGCCTACAGCCAGGCAGACAATAACAACGGATGCATCGGATTATGCCTGGGGGAGCACATATGGCAGGAAAATGTATTCAAGGCACGTGGCCCAGGGAACAAATGCATCTTCACATCAATCAAAAAGAGATGCTAGCTGTACAAAATGCCCTGACAGCCTTCAAGGACCTAATACATCCAGGACAACTATTAATAAAGGCGGACAATACCACAGTTATGTGGTACATAAACAAGCAAGGGGGCACACATTCCTACCCCCTATGCAGACAAACCATGACTTTGTGGAACACAGCACTAACCCACCAAGTACATCTGCAAGCACAATTCCTCCCAGGAACAAAAAATACACTGACAGATGAACTAAGCAGAAATCTCATGGATCCTCACGAATGGAAGCTAAATCCATAAGTGTTCAACATGATAACGAGGGAGTGGGGACGCCCCGACATAGATCTTTTTGCCTCCCCTCACAATTACCAAATACAGACATTTTGCACAAGGATTTATCACTCTCAAGCATGGAAAATGGATGCTGTATCATTCAGCTGGAAAAACCTGACAGTCTATGCCTTCCCTCCGATGCCTCTTCTCACCAAGGTACTACTAAAAGTCAGACAAGAGAGGCCAAAAATTATCCTGATTGCACCAGACTGGCCATGCCAGCACTGGTATCCAATCCTTTGTCCCTAGGCCCACCTTGGCCTCTTCCTCTAATCCCTCCTCTAATCCCTCATCTTCTGACACAGCAAAACAATCAAATTCTGCACAGTCAACTCAGAATATTACACCTGTCAGCAAGCCACTCAGAATGCACCTCTCTCTAAAGCTGTTATGGATGCAATTTTGGAAGCCAGGAGGCCCAGCACTAGGAAATCATATGCAGATAAATGGAAGAGATTCTGTGCTTGGAACCATGCGCAAGGCCTCGACCCACTGGTCCCTAATATACCTCAGATTTTACAATACTTGACTGAGATGTTGGACAAAGGACTATCTTTTCATCTGTTAAATCCATGCCTCTGCCATTTCAGCTCATTACAATGTGGAACCTCCTATTATTCCACATCCTCTACTACGACAGTACCTCAGAGGGGCCAAGAATATAAGAACCCCTAGAAGAGCACCAGTACCAACTTGGGACCTCAGTTTTGTTTTAGAAAAACTAACACTGCTTCCATTTTAACCAGCCAGCACAGCTGATCTTAAATTCCTGTCATGGAAAACTGCTCTGCTCCTAGCAATAACTTCAGCAAGAAGTGTGTCAGAGTTACAGGCATTGATGGCTGTAGAACCTTTCCTCATTTTTCATCAAGACAGGGTTTCTCTTAGAACAAACCCAACATTCATGCCAAAGGTGGTCTCCAGTGTGGCCTTAAACCAAACCATTCATTTGCCTACTTTCTACCCAAATCCCCAGAATAAAGGGGAAAGACTACTGCACGCTTTGGATATACACAGGCAGCTACGATTTTAATTGGACAAAACAAAAGCTTTCAGAAAAACTGAGCAACTCTTTGTAGCATATCCTGCAGGATCACAAGGAAAGCCTATTACAAAGCAGACAGTCTCCAAATGGATAAGACACTGCATCCGCTTCTGTTATGCACAACATGGCAAATCTGTGCCTAAGGGCATTAAGCCTCATTCTACCAGAGCTGCAGCCACTTCAGCATCTTTCCTCAGAGGGGTACCAACCAAAGACATTTTAGAGGCTGCAACCTGGAGCTCAGTGCACACCTTTACCAAGCACTACCACCTACCTCTCTATTCCAAATCCAGAGCAGGCTTTGCCACCACAGTTCTGCAAGGCTTGTTAGCCTCGCCAAATCCAATCTAGACCCAGCCACCCAACCTCAGCTTTGGGATTCTACCCAAGTGTAATGACTGCAACAGTGAAACACGATGAATATAGTACAGTTGTGTACCTACCATAAATGTAGATGTTCGAGTGTATTCACTGTTGCAGTCCAGGTTACCCACCCACCATTCCCCTCTTTGCTGGGACTATTCTGTACTTCTCAGCTCTATACAACCTATGTGGTGTATTTGCTTGTAGTTGTCAGAAATGTTTATAGTAATATATGCATGGTTGTTTGGCATATTTATATCTTTTCAGCCTTCCTATCTGGGGGCACCTGACATCTGGGGCAAGAAAAACTGAAGAAAATGGCGTTGTTTGCAACTTTTATACCCCTGACGCACTGATGTCAGGGAAGAGGCGACAGCAACTGACGCTGGACCAAGACTTTGGAACTCGGGCCGACTGCGGGTCGCCTGCCAGCAGGATAACCCAAGTGTAATGACTGCAACAGTGAATACACTCGAAAATCGACATTTATGGTAGGTACACAACTGTACTTTATAGAACTATAGGATGTATAAAAAGATTTGTAAACTCTAAGAAATTGGAAATGAGGAAATTATTTAAGTTACATTAGTCTCAAATTAGAGCATGGAATAGCAGTATGGAAATCTTATACGAAAATAAGCATGAGTAAATTGGAAACAGTACAGTGGAAATATGCCAAAAGCATCTATGGATGTGAACATTTAAGTTATTAGGAAAGAGTAAAATATCTGAACTTGTACAGTGTCTCATATCGATGTTTAAGATGAGATCTTATTTATGTATATAGGGCATTTAAAGACAATTACCTCTAGAAATGTTTGGGGTATCAACAAGGAGTAGAGAGCCATCAGTCACAATATTATATAGGAATGAGAAGTGCGCTAACTGGTTCTCTGAGAGATTAGCTGATAAAGCAAACACTAGTTTAGATATTTTTAAGAACAACTTGGGCACTTTTAATGGGAATAACTGATGTTATGTAGTCCAATCTCGCCTACATTCTTACCCGTGGGTTCAGAGCCGACTCGGCCAACTTTTCTAGCTCGAAGCCTTCTATTGGCTGGGCTAAGGAGGTATCCCATGCTGCACTGCTCTATATCCCCAGATCTCGTTTGCCGCTTTTGTAGCTCGGACGTGGTCTTGCTTGGCTGTGGCTAAGTACCCTTTTTTCTTCATATTCTTGAGAGTATTGGATCAACAAGAGCTATTATAATAGCTACTTCCTTGTTGTTGTTGTTGTGTATTGTTGTAGTGTGGGTGTTTGTTGGTATCCTACTAACTGTTCCAGCGGGCTAGGCCCATTTTTGTTAGAGGACCTAGTCCATCCCCTTTCTTGTGCCTGTGTTTGTCTTGTTAAAAAAAAAAAAACACGTTTAAATTAGAGGTTTTTTTAGTGTCTCCTGTTTTAGTTAGAGGTTTTGTTGCCTTTTTGTGTGTGGCGCTGCTGTTGTGAGTATTTGTTGTTCCCGTGCTTTGCGTGGGGTGTAGTGACTCTAGTTTTCATTTCGCCGTAGTTGTCAGTTCTGCTGTGACTGCTCGTTTGGCGGCTTTTGTGTATAACCTTAGGATGTCCAAAGATCAGAAGGAGCACAAACCTTCGGGTTTTAAAAAGTGCTCTAAGTGCGGTTACAAGATGTCCATCACCGACGGACACTCAGTATGTGTTTATTGTCTGGGAGCAATCCATTTGCAGGAGTCCTGCAGCTTCTGCCATGCCTTTCGTCCCAGGGTGCTCCAAGAGAGAAAGAATAAGCTAATCTTGAAGGGATCTTGGTGTTTCCAGAGGCTGAGCCTGATTTCCTTCAAGTGTGTGGTTTACATTTGGAGTTATTTCGTTTACACTTGAATCCTTTTTGTTGTTACTAATCTTGAAGGGACTCTTAAAACCATCTTTTGAAGAGGCTATGGATTCTGCTTCCAGTTCTAAGTCAGAATCAATCTACTAAGTCTAAAAAAAGATCTCCGATTCCGTCTGTCTCTTCGGAGCCATCGGAGAAAGTAATTAGACTAGATTCGACCTCCTCGGCTTCACTGTCCTCGGGGCCGCAGGAAGTGTCGGTAGTAATGGAACCAGCGTTGGCTCCAATTATATTGGAACCTCTTCGGAGCCAATCGCCCAGTACTACACCAGGGTCACCTGAGAGGAGATCTCGATCTCCCTCCCTGTCCTTCAAATCCTCCAGGACACTTTCAGATATGGATGTCGATAGGGTGGTGCAGAGGCTCCTTCAGTCTCTGGTTTTGGCTAAATTGTTCTCGGCTCCGACCCAGTCGGCTCCGGAGCCCGTCCCGATACCTTCTTCGATTGTTCCTCCTCCGAGCGCATCTGTCTTTGGAGCTGGAATGTTCCGCTCCATGTGATGTTCCTGCGTCGGTTCCGATGCCCCCTATGGGCTTACTGGTACCAACATTGGTTCCGACCCTGTCGGACCCCATCCACAGGGTTCGGGACTCGGGTTTCTTAAGTCGGACCCAAGGGGGACACCTCGGGAGACTTTTGGTTCCAAGTCTCCCGCTCGGTGCCTCGGCTCGTGGAACTCCGACCCCTGTCATGGTCTTGGAGGCCGGTCGGTCCTTGGACTCGGGGGGGGGGGGGGGCAGCCTTTGAGGTCTTCAGCCACATCATGCGGATCGATCGTCATTCTGTTCCCTCTCCACTCCGGCTAGAGCCTCTGATCATCACATATCTGTAGACAGCGGAGCCCCAAGGCCTAGGGGGATACCCCCACGAGTGGTCCCCAAGTTTCTGAGGGCCCCTCAGAGTCTGTGCCTGAGGAGCCCCCTAGATAGAAAATGTGCAAGAGAAAGCACATAGACTCCCAGGATGAGTCTCTCACCTCAGATACCGACCTCGAGGAATCGGAGTGGTCCCCCAAGTCATCCTCTGACGATGTTTCTTTCTCCGACATTCTGGAGATATTGAAACAGAGAGGTGACTGGCCATCCAAAGCCCCCTCCGAGGAGGAGTTGGTCTTTCTTAAGGCCTTTGGTGCTCAACACTCCGCCTCCTGGGTGTCTCCACCCTTCGACGAGCTCTTGGATTTAATTTGTCGAAGGGTGTGGGAGAACCCTGATTTTGTGGAACCCGTACCCAGCAGACCCAATAAATTTCTATCGGCTCCCCCAGGTAAGGAGTTTTTTTTCCAAAGGAGTCCCTGTAGATGCCATGGTGATGGCGGTGGCCATTCAGAAGGAAGTAGCCGAGACTTCTTCCTCCATCCGTCCTCCTAACAAGGAGTCTAGGACCATGGACTGGTATGGGAAGCGTACCCTCTCGTCAGCAACCTTTACCTTACGGTTGCTGAACTACCTGTCTTATATTACTCGGCTCCAGAGAGATCTCCTCAAGGAATTAGGAGATACTCTAGCGGGTAACGTTCCGGAGGTGGTGGCCCAGACGGTTAACGCCCAAGTGTCTACCCTCAACTCCATTGTTAACTCGTCCATGCGGCTCATTTCCTATGCAGCCGAGGGAGCGAGTAGGGCAGCAAGCTCAGGGGTCGCCCTTAGGAGGCAAGCCTGGATGCGCCTTTGTCATTTCGCGGAGGCCTTCAAGTCTTCTTTCACAGACACCCCCTTTGATGGTTCCTCTTTGTTCGGAACCAAGGTGAAAAACACCCTCACTAGGTGCGAGCAAAAGGGAAAGAGACTGTCTGCTGTAGGGGTCCGTTTTTCCCTCCCCTCTAGACCTTACCCCAAGGCCCAGAGAGGTGAGAAGATGTGGTTCAAGAAATCACAGAAGTTTTTTCCCGGTGCACAAGGTGAGCCCACCTCCAGAGGCAGAGGTGGGGGAAGTTATTCAGGGAGACACCGCTCTAGAGGCAGGGGAGGCCCCCGCAATTTGGGAGACCGCAATTCCTTTCGCGGTTCTCCCTACCATCGTCTCTGATGGGATGCCCGACTGTGCGTTTCCGGAGCCAGTCGGGGGCCAAATATTGTTATAACCGGAAGCCTGGGAAAGCATCACCCAGGACCGATGAGTATTATGAATAATTTCCAGAAGTTATGTCATCCCCTTCTCGTCAGCCCCCCCTCCAGTCAGGAAAATCCCAGATGTTCCACCCAGTCAAAGAGATCAGGCAGCTTCAGAAGTTTCAAAGCTGCTAGAAAAAGGAGTCATCCAGTATGTCCCCTCAGACCAGATCGGATTAGGGACTTACTCAAGATTCTTTTTGGTGCCGAGAAGAACAGGGGACCCGAGACCCATTCTAGATCTCAGCCAACTAAACCACTATGTACAAAAGTCCAAGTTCCGAATGGTCACTCTTCAGTCGATTTTCGTATGGATGTGCTCTATCGACCTCAAGGATGCTTATTACCATATCAAGATGGACAGGGCATCCAGGAGTCACCTATGCTTTCAGCTCGGAGCCAGTCATTTCCAGTTTCGAGCCCTGCCCTTTGGTCTCACCACAGCCCCCAGGGTGTTCAAGTGTTTGGTGGTGGTGACGGATCACTTGAGATGTCAAGGATTCCAAGTGTTTCCGTATCTGGATGACTGGCTCCTCACCACCCCCACCAGGCATCTACTAATACAAACCAGGGACGTTACCATCACACTCTATCAACAGTTAGGCATAACACTGAACTGGGAAAAATCTGCCTTGTTGCCCTCACAGCGTGTCGTCTTTATAGGTGCAGAGCTAGACACCGTTCAGATGCGAGCCTTTCTACCACAGGAAAGACTCACAGTCTTACAGATTCAGGTGCAAGCCCTGTTGCCCCTCAGGAAAGTAAAGGCAAGATGGGCTCTTCAACTCCTGGGCACTATGGCAGCAACAATTATGTTAGTCCCTCTAGCGAGATTGCACATGAGGCTCCTTCAATGGCTCCTCTTTGCCCAATGGTCTCTCCAAAGACTCCCACTTTCCCATCAAATCTTGCTCACAGACAGATGCAAACAGGATCTCAGATGGTGGCTTTGCACCAACAATCTGGACAGGGGGAAACCCTTCGTTCTATCACCCCCAGTTGCCACAATGATCACGGACGCCTCCCAGATGGGGTGGGGGGGGGGCATTATTTTGGCAGGACAGTCCAAGGCACGTGGCAAGATCATGAGATACATCTGCACATCAACGTCCTAGAGATGAGAGCGGTGTTACTTGCGTTGCGGGCACTTTAGAGCTTTCTTCCTCTCGGGATTATTGCAGTACACTTGGACAACATGTCCGTTGTGTGGTATCTGAACAAGCAAGGAGGAACCAGATCATACCCCCTGTGCAGAGAGGCCATGCGAGTGTGGCAGTGGGCAGTTTCTTCCCATCGGTTCCTGGTGGCAACGCACATTCCGGGGAAGTCCAACGTGATAGCAGACAGGCTAAGCAGAGCTATTCTGATGCCTTACGAGTGGTCCCTGAATCGTCTGGTTGCAGAACGAATTTTCAGCAGATGGGGTCAGCCTTGCTGCGATCTTTTTGCCAGCCCCCTCAATGCCAAATGCAGCAGCTACTTCACACTGATCCCCCCCACAGGGGGAGTCACCCAGGGATGCTCTAGTCCACGATTGGCCCTCCAGTCTGCTCTATGCTTTCCCTCTGTTTCCCTTGCTATCAAGAGTAATTGAGAAAGCGCAATCCTTGGGAAGCAGAATGATCCCAATTGCCCCACACTGGCCTCGTCAAGTCTGGTTCCCCTTTCTCCATCCATACATGGTGGACCCTCCTTGGACTCTGCACCCAGTACCAGACCTACTGACACACATGTCGGGACAGTTCCACCCCTCTCTGCAGACCCTCAAGTTGACAGCCTGGCTTCTCCAATTCTGTCGGTAGTTAGGCTTCATAATTTTTTACCTGAGGTGGTTCACATTTTATCGTCCTCTCATAAGCCGTCTACTAGGAGAATTTATTCCAGCAAATGCTCTTGCCCAGGGAATTGACCCTTACACAGCTCCAATTGCTTCCGTCTTGGAGTTCTTGTCTATGCTTTTCCAGCAGGGCTCAGCGTCCGCTACCATTAAAGTTCAATTGGCAGCGATTTCTAATTTTCATATTACTAATGAGCCTAGTCTGATGGCCCACAGATTCTGTAAGGCTTTCCTGAAGGGCACTCTGTTACTTCGCCCTCCTGTCTCAGAACCTATTATGCCCTGGGATCTATATTTTGTTTTGCAAGCCCTTACTTCACCACCATTTGAACCTGCTGCTACCTATGCCTTGAAATTCTTGACCTGGAAAACGGCCTTAATAGCCATCACATCAGCCAGACGCATTTCAGAAATTCAGGCTCTTTCTATCAAACCTCCATACTTGATCTTTCATAAAGACAGGGTGTCTCTTAGACCAAACCCTTCTTTTCTTCCTAAAGTGGCATCCATATCTAATCTCAATCAATCTATTGAGTTGCCTGTGTTTTTTCCCCACTTTTCAAACAAGGCAGAATTTAAATTTCATCAACTAGATGTACACAGACAGTTACGTTTCTATCTGCACAGGACCAAAGATCTCCGAAAATCTGATCAGTTGTTTGTCTCCTTTTCGGAAAACAGAATTGGGTCCCCTTTCTCCAAGATCACCCTATCCAGATGGATATCAAATTGTATTTCTTTCATTTATTCTTCAAGGGGGGGGGAGATCTACCGTTTCCAGTCAAGGCTCAGTCTACTAGGGCTGTATCTGCATCTACAGCCTGCCACGCCAGATTGTCGATGGATGATATTTGTGCTGCAGCTACATGGGCATCTCCTCACACCTTTGTTACTCATTACAAACTGGACGTGGTATCTAGGGGCAGGTCTTCCTTTGGTTCCACAGTACTCAGGAGCATCTTCCTTTGAGCCTCCCAGGATGTAGGTGCTGGGGGACGCTGTCCCATGGGTAAGAATGTAGGTGAGATTGGACTACATAACATCAAGAAGTTATGTACTCACCATAACGTTCAATGTATGTAGTCCATCTCGCCTCACATTCTTACTTACCCTCCCACCTTCCCCCGTCCTGGAGGATCTGGAGGTTAGGCTTGATTTTTAGAGTTCCCTTCACCTTTAGTTTATTCCTCTTGTTGGGATTTTGTTATGCATGAAGTATGAGTGTGGTGTTCGCAGCAAACTAGATCTGGGGATATAGAGCAGTACAGCATGGGATAACTCCATAGCCCAGCCAATAGAAGACTTTGAGCTAGAAAAGTTGGCTGAGTCGGAGCCGATATGCGGCTCCGAACCCACGGGTAAGAATGTGAGGCGAGATGGACTACATACATCGAACGTTATGGTGAGTACATAGCTTCTTGTTTTGGTATATTGGAAGGCTAGAAGGGCATTATTGTCCGTTCCTGAAATATTTCAATGCATGTTTATTATTAACATTTAAATAGAAGTGAACCATCCATGGTAGGATGAACATTTAGCTGAGTTTTAGGGACAAAAGAAAAAAGGGGAGTAATACTTATTGCTATAGGGGGTCTATTAGTAATTGAAGAGGAAATGGAAACAATAATGGTAGGTTATGGTTGTTGGGTTATTGGCAGGGGAGGAGGAGGATTACAATCTCATATTCCATGTAAAACTTCTTTTATGGTGCTTGAGAATTTTGGGAGAAATAAGCTTTCAGTGGGGAGTATTATTTATGGAAGGTAATTGGAATTTGATTTGCAATAGTGAAGCTGTAAGGGGAAGGGGCTAGAAGGGAAAATATAACAAAAGAGGGTAGATTTCTGAAGAACTAGATAAAATATTTGGTATGGAAGATCTGATTTCAGTACCAGAAGCTCATAATTATTCTCAAAGTTACAGTAACTAGGATAAGTTGGATAAAAGTTATATTTCACAGTAGCATGTGTATTTTATTGAAAGCTTTGGAATGGCTTCCTATTGACATATCAAGAATCAAATTGCTTAGTCTAGTGACACTGAAAAACAAAACTGAAAATACAGGAGAAGAGTGAATGTTGAATATCTCTCTTCTCCTTTAAACTTGTTTTTTGTTGGGGGCAAACTCCTAGCACCCAATGAAATGGGGGAGGGGCAAGCCACCCCCCAAACATATACTAACCGTGATAATGCCATACTTTGGAGAAAATAGAATAGTCTGAGAAATTTCTGTCGTAGACTTAGCATATGTAAGTCTATATTTTTGGCCATTCATTCTCCACATCTAAGTACTCTGCAAAGTGATTCCCAAGATTTAATTGGTTACCCTTTGACATACATCCAGTCAGTGTTTCAGATCATGCACCAATAAAAGCTAAGATAAAGATGTGCAGTAATGAAGTACAAAGGAGACACTGGCACTTTCCTACTTATCTGTTAAAAAGAAAGGAATTTAGGGAATTGGTAGTGAAAATGACTCAATAGTTATTAAAGAATATCAAATTTGCTTTAGAAGAGATGGCTAGTGAGTGGAATATACTCTGAGCTTTGGCCTGCTAAGACCTACATGAAATCAAATCAACTGGACGTATAAGTGAATTTAAGTACATCTCTATCTGCACTTTGTTCAAATAATACAGCATTTAAATTGATTTATTTGTGTTGCATTGAATACTATCTAGCTGGAAGTTGTGGCTCTGTTTTTTTCAGTTAGTTCTCCACCCACCCTCCCTGCTTTTGTTTTGGTGTTAATCTTGGTGGCTTTGAAACTGCCCGCCCCTCTCTTGTAAATTTGCATTTGGATACTCCTCCTGGGCCCATCTCATTTGCTCACTCAAAAAAAATTGCACTTTTTTCATCTGCTTTTACTGTATTTGTGTTTCTTCCTACTTTATTTTGCTTTTGCATCATCTTAAAAGTACTCAATTGTATTTATTACTGCTTGGTGTAGCTATCATTCTAAGCCTTCTGGTTTAAGCACTTGGGCTTCAGACCAGTTGTTTTACATTAAGAAGGTTTGTGGTCTGCACTGCTGTGGCAGGACAGGTAGCTTACATCCTTCTAAGCTGGCAACTGCTGATTGAAGGCTCAGTGTCTGTTATTCTAAAAGTGTATTAGTTCTGGTTTAAGCACTTGGGCTTCAGGCCAGTTATTTTACATTAAGAAGGTTCGTGGTCTGCACTCTAGTGGGAGGAGAGGCTGGACTCTGCCCTTCTGAGCTGGACATTTCTGGTTAAAGGCTTATAGTGCTTGCATATTTGAACTGTTTCTTACTGAAATTGGTACGCCTTGTTTGCTGTAGCATAGACTAGAGCCAGGCCTGCTAAATCTGGCTTTGTTTGCATAACTTTAGCACTAATCCAGTCCTTCTTAAAAGTATTCAGTTGTATTTATTACTCCTTGGTAATAACCTGATTAAAGTGTAGCTATCATTCTAAGCCTTTTGGTTTAAGCACTTGGGCTTCAGACCAGTTGTTTTACATTAAGGTGATTTGTGGTCTGCAGTGTTGTGGCAGGACAGGCAGCTTACATCCTTCTAAGTTGGGAACTGCTGATTGAGGGCTCAGTGTCTGTTTTTTAAAAGTGTATTAGTTCTGGTTTAAGCACTTGGGCTTCAGGCCAGTTGTCTACATTAAGAAGGTTTGTGGTCTGCACTCTTGTGGGAGGAGAGGCTGGACTCTGCCCTTCTGACCTGGGAATTTCTGGTTAAAGGCTTATAGTGCCTGCATATTTAAACTGTTTCTTACTGAAATTGGTGCACCTTGTTTGCTGTAGCATATACTAGATCCAGGCCTGCTGAATTGAGCTTTGTTTGTATAACTTCAGCACTAATCCAGGCCTTCTTTTTTGGAGAAGATTCCCCTGCACCCCAGCGGCAGGAGTGTGCAGTTAGAACTTGTCTGATTGAAGATTACAGGAACAGGGCACAGTTTTGAGATTTTTTTTACTGTTTAATTGGGTAATTTGTTTAAAAGCCTTTTCTGATTGTTTGTAGTCATCTAAAGCTGTTTTTAAGTGTATTGTTTACTGTTTGTAGTTGTTTAAAGCTGTTTTAAGTGTATTCTTACTATTTTTGCCTTATCTTTTAATAAAAAATGTCCTTGTTTCCCACCTTTCTAAGCTAGTATAGTCTAGTTTTCAGGCTAGTGCTGAATTCAGGGCTGTTAATTTTCTGAGTTGCCCATACTTTACTTGGATAGAGGGAGGTTTCTCTGTTAACCTGTGAGAGAGAGAGCTTTGAGCAGCCATCTGTCCCTGGAGGAGTGGTTCCAGCCCAGAAGTTAGTAGTTTGTGCGCCATTTTGGGCTAATTTCTATCTCTTTCATTTCCCTGCTGTAAAAAACGCATTTGCACGGTTTTACACCTCCGGGCAGCGCCGGTTAGCTAGGGCTAAATTTATCCCGGCTCCACCAAGTCTCTTCTTCAGTTTTTCCCTTGAAAGTAGTCTAACTCAACCTAAGCAGTTAAAAAGCATCATACAGCCCAGCACTTGCTCAGACCTAATAACAAGTACTAATATACCCCAACACTTGATTGCCCAGCAGGACAAGGCTCATTATTCACCCCTCAGCAACCAAGCAGCTAAGCAGCTCACCCTACTATTCAGACATGACCAAAGGGCAACTTCGAGTATACTCTCCAGTCCAGCTGATGAACCTGGGTATTCTGAGGCAGTGTTACAACTGCCTCATGTACATAAACAACCCTCTCCTCCTACCACAAAACATTAACATATGTGAGAGATGCAATTATATCGCTAAATTGGAGGCTAAGCTCTCTCCACCCAAGACTGGAACAAGCAGTCATGAGGCGAAGGTTAACACTTACACCACACATCCAGCCTCACTGGCAAAAAATACACATACATACACGAAATCATACTCAGAGGGTCTAAATAAAAACCTGCAAAAGCATCATAGACCTCCAAAGCAGACACCCAAAAAACCTGCACCTCCTGTCACAAACCAGACAACACATAAAACACAAAATCAGTGTGCCGCACAATCACAGCCCTTAAGGCAAAATAACATACCTAATGCACTAGTAATAGGTGACTCTATAGTCAGGCACACTGACGTCCCACTCACTAGGCTGGACAAGGAGAAGGTTACTGTTAGCTGCCTGCGGGAGCCAGAATCTGCCACATAACACAAGCACTCAGGTCACTCCAGGACAAGTACAAATATGACTCTGTCATTGTTCATGTTGGTGTGAATGACCAGAGACGTACCTCCCTGGACTACATGAAAAGAGACATGGAAGAGGTCTCTGATCATGTAGCCCAGGCGGGTATGACCTTGACCCTGAGTAGCATCCTGCCCTCACCAAGAATGATACCGCAGTATA
Source organism: Protopterus annectens (assembly GCF_019279795.1). Classification (NCBI taxonomy): domain Eukaryota; kingdom Metazoa; phylum Chordata; order Ceratodontiformes; family Protopteridae; genus Protopterus; species Protopterus annectens. Next base: position 137,534,821 of record NC_056727.1, read on the forward strand.
AAGAAAAAATGGTCAATTTCAACAATTGGCTAAGCTTCTGGTGTCATTCAAAGGGGATCCAGTGTCTGTCAGCCTGGGATGACATGCTCGACAGGCCTTGTTGCTTCGCAAGAGACGGCTTGCACCTGTCACCCCTAGGCTTTCAAATACTGGCCAAGGCTCTTGCTGCCCCCATAGTGCCTTTTTTAGGCAAGGCTTAAAAGTCAAACCCACCTCCGTAAACAGCACAAATAAAAAAATGAGGGTTATGCTATTCAACGCCAGGAGTTTAAATCTCAAAATGCATGCGCTCGAAGCACTCCTCAGTATGGAAAACGTCGACATCTGTGCAGTAACTGAAACCTGGTTCAAGGCTCCACAGAGCACCCCAGCACTACCGGGCTACAACTCATACCACACATTTCGGCCACAGAACATGGACCGAAACACAAAAGAAGGGGGTGTATCCATATTCATCAAGGATACCTACACCTCCAGGTTAGTGACGCAGCATGATACCTCCAGGATCATCCATGTGCAACTAACATCAGGCAAATCTGCAGTGCAAATTGTGGCCTGCTACAGATCACCCTCCATGACCCAGGACCACCACTCCGCCTTTCTGGAGACACTGGAAAACATGAAGGTCCTACCGAACACCCTGATATTGGGCGATTTCAATTACCCTACCCTTAACTGGGAAAACTCCTCAAGTACAAACTCCCAGGTCCAGCGCTTCCTGGAATTTGTCAATTCAAATGCCCTGGATCAGCTGGTAAACTCCCCTACCAGAGGTGAAAACATATTGGACGTGGTCATCACCAACATAGGCGACAGGTGTTTCACACCAGAGGTCAACCCATCACTGGTTAGATCAGACCATAAACTAATCACTCTGGATGTCCACACTCCACCACCACCCCCAACTAAGGAAACCACAATAAAAAACTTTTCTGAAGCAAACTTCACCTTACTTAAGACAGAGGTGGTAAGTTTCAAAGCCCCCATGCTAAAGGATAATGCTGCCCAAGATGCAGAAACCTTTGCAAATGCACTTTGAGCACCTAGAAGGATGCATGGATCGTGCCATCCCTAGCAAAACCAAGACTCACTCCCCTAAGAGAAGGAAACCAGTCTGGTGGACCCTTGCCATAAACAGGCTATACAACAGAAGGAGGAAACTGGCTCAGAAAAAAGCAAATCCCAAGAAGGAAAGACATCCCTGATCAGTATCAGTAAGAAACTAAGGTCCCTCATGAAATCCTCCAAGGCTAACTTCGAAAGAAAAATAGCCAAGGATTCGAAAGATAACCACAAAGCCTTCTTTAGTTATGTCAAGAATCTAAGTGGCAACTCGCAGATATGCTCTGAGCTAGTGCAAAATAGCACAAAATATACTGAACCCACTGATATTGCCAACATCCTGGCAGATAGATTCAGTGCAAACTTCACCCCCCTGTCACCCCCTAAAGGACCCACAACAATACCGGAAAAGTGTAGTGTCCCAGAAATTATAGACGCACAGGTGAAAACAGCCCTTTCAAAAGCACAGCATCAGTGGGGCCATATGGTGTCCCAGGCTGCGTCTTGCACGAACTAACCCCCCACCTAAACACACTGTTCAACCTCAGCCTCTCCACAGGCTACGTGCCCATAGAATGGCGCACAGCAACGGTTATTCCGCTCCACAAAGGAGGGGCCACAACTGGCCCTGGTAACTATCGCCCCATAAGCCTGACTAGCCTGGTCTGCAAGGCTATGGAGCGCATCATCATGGAACTCTAACAAAGAATGGGAACTTCCAAACACTTGACCCAACCCAGTTCGGCTTTGTTAAGGGCAGGTCATGCCTACTAAACCTGGTTGACTTCTTCGAGACAGTCACCAAGGCCATAGATGAGGGGAAGGTAGTTCACACAGCCTACCTTGACCTCGCCAAGGCTTTTGACACCATTCCCCACTTGGGAATTATAGAAAAGCTCCCCAGCCTGAACATAAACCCCTACGTCACGAGATGGGTTGCCAACTGGCTTATAGACATAACTCACATGGTAAGAATAGCGGGATCCAGGCACTAAACCAGTCACAAGTGGTGTCCCACAAGGCTTGGTCGTGGGACCCCTACTGTTCGGCATATACTTCTCAGAAGTACAGACTAACACAGGAGGACTATGGCTAACCAAGTTCGGCGATGACTGCAAGCTGGGAGCCATAATTGACTCTTCGGCTATCAGACATTCTCCAAAAGGGCCTTACTGAGATGGACACCTGGTGTCAAAATCATGGTCTCAAGCTAAATGCCAAAAAATGCATAGTCATCCCATTTGGGAAAAACAAAACACCCATGAATTACCACATAGGTGGCAGCCCCCTTAATACAGAAGAGGTAGTAAGAGATCTGGGGACCCAGGTAGATAGTAATCTCTCCTTTGGCAATCATATTGCCAAAGTAGTTAGGAAATCCTTCTATGTAGGGCATCTAATTACTAAAGGGTTCGCATCTAGAAATAGAGGTTATAGTGCCCCTCTACTCGTCACTCATCAGACCCATCATAAAGTACAATGCCCCATTTGGGATGTACCTCACAAGACACTTCCAACAGCTGGAAAGACCACAAAAGTACCTCACCAAGAGGATTACTGGTCTCAAACATATGTCCTATGCAGCCCGACTGGAAAAACTCCAGCTGTACTCAGTGGCATATCACTTACTGAGAGATGATCTCTGCCTGACTTACAAGGCCATGTCCAACTCAGAACTGATGGACATACTCCACCTAAAGAATCCAAGTCACTGCGAGCCACTCGCTCTAGCAATCTAAACCTCGCCAAAACAATAAATAGAACATGCTGGATGGATAGATTCATGTTACAGAGACTCCCCATGCTCTGGAACAAAATTCCTAACTACATTAGGCAGAGCCCCTCACTAACACTGTTCAAGAGAAACCTTGACAAGTGCATGGTTAACAGAAAATACACCTCTGGGATCACTTGATTGTCTCTTCTTGACAGAGGCTCAGTTAATTAATCAATAGGGTGGTGAAAGCTGACACACTCTGGCTAGGCTTATAAATGCCCTCGGGCAGATAGCCTAGTACCTACCTATGAACCTATAAAACAAAAATGGAGTTTAGAAAACATGGTAGAAATAAAGAGGTATGGGAAGGAAATTATAGGAATTATTTAGAGGGGCCGAGGCTGATATCGATTAAAGTATTGCAGAACGAGAAGAGGAGCAACTACCTGGTGGTAAACGGAAAATAAGGAATATTTGGATAATGTGCATGAGTTTAGAAAGGTTGCTGTTAAGCCACTATTTTTGATAATGCCAGAACAAATACAAATTTAACACACTAACTTAAGAACAGAAAGTAGAAATGGTTGATGTTATGTGATCCTATCTCGCCTACATTCTGTACTGATGGGCTCGGAGCCGATCCCTCGGCTCCGATTCGGCACGCTATGCTATAGAGCGAGGCCTCTTATTGGCTGAGCTATTTCTTATCCCAGGATGCACCACCACTAATCCCCCAGATCTCGTTTGCCACTTACAAGCTAAGACGTGGTCTCAACTTGGCTGGGCTAAGTACTAATTTATTTAGGCTTTTCCTGTCAGGAGTTTGCTTGTTTTGAACCCAAAAGCTGTTTTAACAGCTATTGTGATACGAGTGTGTATTGAACAGTTTTGTTGAGGAATTTGTGTTTTTCGTCAAGGGAAGGTTTCCCGTTTTAGTTAGAGGGGCCTTCCCCTGTTGCTTTTGCTATTCTAGCGTTTTATTTGTGGGTCAAGTACCCGATTAAGTTAGAGGGTCTTGACCCTCTCTTTCTGTGTTGTTTTTTCTACAACTGTATTGTTGTTTCATAAAAAAAAAAAAAAAAAAACTTTATAGTTTTTGTACTTAAACTGCTAGTTTTGGTGTGTTTTCTCTTTAGACAGGTGTGTTATCTCTAAATTAGACATGTCCAAAGAGCATAGACCCTCCGGGTTTAAAAAGTGCGCGAGGTGTGGTTATAAGATGTCCATAACGGACGACCACTCCTCGTGTGTTTATTGTTTAGGTGCCAAGCACCTACAAGAATCTTGTAGCGTGTGTCACGCCTTCTCATCAAGGGTCCTCCAGGAGAGGAAAAACAAATTAATCCTTAAGGGGTTAATTAAGCCATCCTTCGAGGAGGCTTTATCTTCTCCTTCTCATTCAAAAAAGAAAAAAGCGTCGGCTCCGACCAGTCAGTCGGAACCGACTGCCAAAAAACCTAGGCAGACTTCTCCATCGGCTCCACGGATTTCGGAGCCGAGGGCGCAGTCTGCCTCGATGCCTCCAGTCTCGACCCTCTGGTTTCGGAGCCGAGGACTGGGGCATCGAGAGGCGGGTCACCTTCATCGGCTCCACTGATATTGGAGCCGATGAGGGTTGCCGGCTCAGACTCTTCCCCTTCAGAGCCGAAGTCCTCATCGGCACCGAGGGAAATTGCCTTGAGATCTCCCTCGGAGCCGATAATTATAGAATCCATTCGGAGCCGGTCCCCTAGTCCTATGGAGCCGATGGAGAAATCGGTTCGGACCCGATCGGTATCGTCCAGATCCTCCAAGATGTCTGATTCGGACATCGACAGGGTGCTCCTAAGACTCTTCCAGTCTCCAGTGTTCCAAAAGTTAGTTTCGGCTCCAGCCCATTCGGAGCCGATGGTCCACCTTGCTACTATAGTTCCTCCTCCAACAGCCTCGGCACTGTTGGAGCTGGTGCTGGTGGAACCGGTGGAGGTTTTAGGGTCGGGCCCGACCCTTACTCCAACTCCGGCTCTTTAGTCGGAGTTCGGTACGCGGACTTCTTCCGTCGGCCCCGGGGGGGGTGCTTCGGGATTGATGTTTTTGGTCCCAAGTCTTCCTCTCGGTGCGTCGGCTGCGGGAGTGCCGTCTGCCGTCGTGGCCACGGAGGTGGGACCCTCCCAGGATTCTGGTGGTCCCGCCTTCAGGACTATGAGGAGTGCGTTAGCCAAATCATCTTTGGCTACCTCCACGGTCTCCCCGGCTCCTTCCCTGCATACCGAGACTGGGTCTTTTGCAGTCCCCCTGTCCTTAGACAGTGGAGCCCTGGGGCCTAAGGTTACCCCCACTGGGCTTTCCCTCCCTCCTGGAGGTCCTTCTGAAGCTTCTTCGGAAGAACCCCCCAGGAAGAGATCGTGCGAGAGGAAGCACGTTGACTCCCCTGATGAGTCTCTTGCATCAGACACTGATCTCGATGATGCAGAGAGGTCCCCTAAGTCGTCCTCGGATGATGTCTCCTTTGCAGACATCCTGGAAGCCCTTAAGCAACGAGGCGGCTGGCAGTCCAAACCCCCTTCTGCTGATGAGTCGGTGTTCCTTTAGGCCTTCGGGGCTCAGCCCTCCGCCTCCTGGGTGTCTCTGCCCTTCGACGAGCTCTTGGATTTGATCTGTCAAAGGGCGTGGGAACACCCAGACTCTGTGGAACCGGTGCCTGCTCGTCCTAATAAGTTCCTCTCGGCACCCCCTGAAAAAGAGTTTCTAACTAAAGGTGTGGCTGTAGATGCTTTGGTGGTGGCATCTGCTACCCAGCAAGATGTAGCAGAGGCTTCGACGTCCGTCCATCCTCCTAATAAGGAGTCTAGGAGCATGGATCGATACGGAAAGCGCACCCTAAGTTCAGCGGCCTTTACATTAAGTTTCTTGAACTACCTTACGCACTTTACCAGATTTCAGAGGGATCTGATTAAAGAACTTTCCGATACCCTCTTGGGTAACCTGCCTGAGGAGCTGGCCCAGACGGTTGGCTCTCAGCTGGCTACATTGTCGTCCATTTCAAACTCGTCCATGAGGCTCATTTCTTATGCGGCCGAGGCGAGTAAGCGGCGGTACAGGCATTGCTCTACGGAGACAAGCCTGGCTCCGCCTGTGTCATTTCGCGGAGGCCTTTAAGTCTTCCTTTGCCGATGCCCCCTTTGATGGGTCCTCCCTGTTTGGACCCAAGGTAAAGGACACACTGACCCGCTGCGAACAGGAGGGTAAGACTCTGAGTGCCGTAGGGGCATGATTTTCCACTCCCTTTCGGCCTTATCCCAAGGCTAAAAGAGGAGGGAAAATGTGGTTCCGTAGATCTCAGAAGCCTTACCCCTCTCAGCAGGATGATCCCCCTTCCAGAGGCAGAGGAGGGGGAAATTCTTCTGGAAGACGCCATCCCAGAGGCGGCAGAGGCCCTCGCAACACTGGAGACCGTGAGTCCTTTCGTGGCTCTTCAGCCTTTCACAGTCCCTGAGGGATTGCCCGACTGTGCAGCTCCGGAGCCAGTCGGGGGACGTTTTTTGAAGCACCTAAAAGCCTGGGAAGGTATCACTCAGGACCGATGGGTGCTTCAAATTATCGCCAGAGGTTACACCATCCCTTTCTCTCTCTCCACCTCAGTCCAAAAAAATCCCGGACCCGCCACCCAGTCAACGGGAAACTGCAGCCTCAGATGTTTCAAAGCTGCTGCAATTAGGTGTCATCCAGCCGGTACCCGCAGTCCAGATCGGATTAGGGACTTACTCAAGATTCTTTTGGTGCCAAAAGACCGGGACTTGAGACCCATTTTGGACCTCAGCATTCTAAACCATTCAGTCAGAAAGTCCAAGTTCCGAATGGTCACCCTACAAACCATTCTCCCATTGCTGGAGAAAGGTGTTTGGATGTGCTCCATAGATCTCAAGGACGCTTATTACCATATCTTGGTACATCAAGCGTCCAGGAGACATCTGCGCTTCAGCCTAGGAGGCAGTCATTTTCAGTTTCGCGCGCTGCCCTTTGGTCTCACCACAGCCCCCAGGGTGTTCACCAAGTGTTTGGCGGTCGTGACTGCTCACCTGAGAAGTCTAGGATTCCAGGTGTTTCCGTATCTAGATGACTGGCTCCTAACTGCCACCTCCAACTATTGCGGAGCCTTCAAGCCACTATATCACTGGGCAATTCCCTTGGAATTACATTCAATTGGCCAAAGTCTGTGTTGCTACCATCTCAACGCATAAGATTCATAGGGGTAGAGATAGACTCAAACCGAATGCGGGTCTATCTACCTACAGACAGAATACAAACCATACAGACTCAAGTTCGAGCCTTACTTCCCAGGTCCAAAGCCCCAGCCAGAATGGTCCTGCAGCTATTGGGATCCATGTCCTCCACGGTTCTTCTAGTCCCCTTGGCAAGGTTGCACATGAGAATTCTCCAGTGGCTTCTTTCAGCTCAGTGGTCCTTTCAGGAACTCCCTCTCAGTCACCTCATATGGATCACGGAAACCTGCAAATGGGACCTTCGCTGGTGGCTAGTGCCCTCCAATTTGGATCAGGGACGACCCTTTGTTCCACCTCCTCCTGCGGCCACTTTGACCACGGACGCCTCCCAGATGGGGGGGGGGGCATTCCCTGGGCAGGTCAGTCCAAGGCAAGTGGCACCCAGAAGAGACCCTACTTCATATCAACATCCTAGAGATGAGGGCGGTGCTCCTGTCCCTTCAAGCCCTCCACGATTACCTCCCTCAGGGCGTAATTGCCGTTCACTCGGACAACATGTCAGTTGTCTGGTACCTGAACAAACAGGGAGGGACCAGATCTTATCCTCTTTGCAGAGAGGCCATGAGAGTTTGGGAATGGGCAGTCTCGACCAAACGCTTTCTAGTGGCTACTCATATCCCGGGCAAGTCCAATGTGATAGCCGACAGACTGAGCAGAACCATCCTCTCTCCTCACGAATGGTCTCTGAACATGACAGTTGCAAATCAGATTTTCAGCAAATGGGGAGTTCCGTGTTGCGACCTCTTCGCGACTCCACTGAATGCGAAGTGAAAAAAATTCTTCTCCCTAACCCCGGCTCCTAGGAAGAGCCCCATGGACGCACTAGCCCGTCCTTGGCCCACCGGCTTGCTTTATGCCTTCCCCCCCAGTTCCTCTCCTTCCCAGGGTGATCCAAAAGGCATCTCTCTTGGGGAGCAAAATGATCTTAGTTGCTCCTTACTGGCCTCATCAAGTATGGTTTCCCTATCTTCGGAAATATGCTCTGGAAGGTCCATGGTTCCTGGATCAGATCCCAGACCTTTTGGTTCATCAGTCGGGACTATTCCACAAGTCCCTACACACCTTAAAATTGACGGCTTGGCTCCTCCTCTTCCGACTATAGTCAGGAGTCATACATTGGATCCAGAAGTTGTACACATCTTATCTTCGGCCCACAAGTCTGCTACAAAGAAAGTGTATTCTAGCAAATGGAAAAGATTTGCTATTTGGGCTCAACTCCGGGGCCTGGATCCCATCACTATTCCCGTATCAGAAGTACTAAAATTTTTAACTTCTCTTTTCAATCAAGGCTCTTCAGTCTCTACCATCAAGGTTCAATTGGCAGCGATTTCCAATTTTCACGAATCTATAAACCCACCTTTAATGAGCAACAGATTGTGCAAGACCTTCTTGAAAGATGCTGCGCTTTTAAGACCTCCGATTTCTCATCCTGCTCCTCCATGGGATCTCGATGTGGTATTAAGCGCCTTAACTTCCTCCCCCTTTGAACCGGCAGCGACATGTGATCTAAAATTTCTATCGTGGAAGACTGCTTTTCTGGTGTCGATTACTTCTGCCAGAAAAGTTTCAGAGCTTCAAGCTTTGTCTGTAAAACCTCCGTACTTGGTTTTTCACAAAGACAGAGTATCTCTCAGGCCAAATCCTTCCTTTGTCCCTAAAGTTTGTTCCAGTTTCTGCCTACAACAATCATTAGAACTTCCAGTCTTTTTTCCGAAATATTCTAACAAAGCGGAATTTATATTCCACACATTAGATGTCCACAGGCAGTTGCGTTTTTATTTAGACAGTACCAAACAAACAAGGAAAACAGATCAGTTGTTTGTATCCTTTGCAGACAATAAATTGGGCAAAGCTGTCACAAAGGTCACTATTGCCAAATGGATCAGGGACTGTATTACTCAAGCTTATTCTTATTCTAACAAAGAGCTTACCATCTCTGTCAAAGCTCATTCTACAAGGGCTATGGCTACTTCGATAGCATTTCATTCTAAACTTGCCATTAGTGACATTTGTGCTGTGGCTACATGGTCTTCCCCGCACACTTTCATTTCCCACTACAAATTGGATGTGGCATGTAGAGGACGAGCTTCATTTGGTTCCACAGTGCTCAGGAGTGTTTTCCAATGAGCCATCCAGGATTTAGGTGCTAGGGACGCTGTCCCATCAGTACAGAATGTAGGCGAGATAGGATCACATAACATCTTTTAGTTATGTACTTACCATAACTTTAGATGTTTGGGATCCATCTCGCCCACATTCTAATACCACCCTCCTTCCCCTTCCTTGGAGATCAGAGGATATCAGAAGGTCCGAATCCTGTTGTTTCATCTTGAAACATCTAACAATGTTATATAAACAAGTTGTGCATGCGTGCATGAATGCGGACAAACAAGATCTGGGGGATTAGTGGTGGTGCATCCTGGGATAAGAAATAGCTCAGCCAATAAGAGGCCTCGCTCTATAGCATAGCGTGTCGAGTCGGAGCCGAGGGATCGGCTCCGAGCCCATCAGTACAGAATGTAGGCGAGATGGATCCCAAACATCTAAAGTTATGGTAAGTACATAACTAAAAGTTTCCGGACATGGGGAGCATAACATCCGTGCTGAGAACACATAACCTGATCATAATTCTTTGTAGTGCATGGAGCTTTATCTGCTCCATGTACTAATAGTGGCACAGGGGGAAGATAGTATAGGTGCACAAAGTATTAACAGCTTTGGAAGTTGGCGAAGGATATAGAGAGCTATCAAACTGACACATGCCTGTCAACTTCTTTGATCAAGAACTCTGGAGCAATTAAAAAGTAATGGTAAGAGAAAGGATCAAAATAAGGGACCGTTTTTAAATGTTGCTCTAATTCACTTAAGTGAAAAACAGGCTTTGCATCAGCCTACTTTTTCTGAACAATAAGAAGTATATAATCATGTTTCGCAATCCTGACCAATCCTCAGAGACTAATCAGAAAATCAAAAATTTTGAGTGACAGACTAAACGTGGCAAAATTAGGGACATTCTTTATAATCAGGGACATCAGAGATGTCCACCAGGCAGAAACAATGTGCTCCTCTCCCAAAAGGTAAAACAGTTAAAAGCTGTTTTAACTTATGTCACTGTTTGCTAGATGGCACTATCCTCTATTAGTCCCTATGGCAAGACCCAATGTTAACAGTGCTTATGATGTCCTTAATGCAGTTGTGTGTTAAGATTGGATCTTACTCTAGAGAAGCACTTAACAAGTTTATCTTTCTCACGATTTCGAAGTGTAGTGTCAGTGCTCCATGCATTACAGTGGAAACTGAACAAAAATAAGTATACATGAGATTTACAGTGCATAGTGCTTCTGTAATAAAGTGTTTTACTTTTCTTCGAGCCAACAGTAATGAACCAAGTCACAGAAGCTGAAACTTTAAGAAGAGTGGTAAGCTAAACAACTTCCTTCAAACAGTTGCATTACATTCTTTTTGAAATAAATAAGATTCCATTTTTAGGAGTAGCAGAATATTGCATTCTGTTATATCCCAAGCTACAGGAGCAATTTTGAGGAAAGATCTTTTACGTGCTACTAGGGTAAATTGTTGCCTGTTGAAGTTTATGGTGGTGCTATTATGAAGAGAGTAAATTGTGTTATGAACAGCTAAAGTTACCTAAAGGTGGCAGTATCCCTCTTTAAATAACTTAAATGTGTTAAGCAGGTACACACCTCTGTCGGCAACTGGTAGTCATTTATCCCTTTTTAAGGTAAAAGGGTGATGTTCTGTAGGTTTAGGAATCTTATTCTTGTGTTCTTTAATAATGTTATATTTTGTCCAGAGGATGCGTTATGGGTAGAGAGTATTCAGTTCTGAGACTCAAGATACTGACAGCAATGAACATTCTTGCTTCAGGGGCTAAGTGGAATATCTTGTACACTGCCTTGAATCTTTGTAGGAGTACTCCCTTAAGCGTGGTTATAAAATGACAGAACTCCAGAAGATCTAGGTTGTCTGGAATAAGGAAGTATTGTACCTACGTAAGCATTAATGCCCGACAGGGTGTGTGTTAATGTATAATTAACACCCACCCTGGGGTGTTATGAGGCCAGATGCCACAGGCGGTGGGCCTCTGCACCCCCTGGAAGGGCATTAATTACACATTAACACACACCCTGGGAGGGTATTATTGCACTTAGAGAATGGGCTCACTGTAAAATTGCTGTGTTTTACTTTTTTTTTTTTTTTTTTAAGTACTAATATATATATATATATATATATATATATATATATATATATATATATATATATATATATATATAATAGTATATAGTATATTTTTGATGTAAAATAGTTCCTCCGACCAATGTTTCAAAGTTTCTGTAGTATATGTTAATGGTATTTGAGGAAGCATTCTACATCAAAAATACATAAAAAAAATAATACAGTACTTAAAAAATAAAAAAGTAAGTAAAACACAATTTTGCAGACAGCCCATTCTGTCTCTCTCATACACAGCTTTTGTACACGCATTCACTCACACAAGATCACTGTCCCTCTTTCTCACAATCACACACACACACGCGCGCACACACACACACACACACACACACACACACACACACGTTCTTCTCTGCTGTCATACATGGAATCACTCACACAAGATCGCTCGAACTCTCGCAATGTCTCTCGCGCACACACACAGTCACTTCTGCTTTCATCAACACCTTCATTCACACATGATCGCTCTGTCTTTCTCTCATATGCGCACGCACACACACACACACATACTCCTGCTTTCATGCACACATTCACTCATACAAGCAGACACCCACATAAACACATACACACCATCTCTCTCTCTCTTTTACTTACACACACACACACACACACGCTTTTTATTTTGCACTCACTAAAGAGCAGAAGCGCTGCTTAGCAACTGTAAAATAGTAGCTCAACCAATCTCTCTCTCACACTTGTACACTTTCTCTCACACACACACACACACACACACACACACACACACACACACACACACACACACACACACACACACACACACACATATTTTTTTTATTATTTTATTTTATACTCGCTAAACAGCAAAAATAGTGGCGGCTGTTCTGTTCTCAGTCCGAGCTCTACGGCAGCTTGATAAACCGCCATGAAGCGGCAGACTTGTTTTTCACTGAGCATTACTTGTACATTAATACTCTGCTGGAGAACGCCCATTCTCCAATCAGGGTACTGATGTACATAAGCCCATTCTCTAACAGGTCAGTAATGCATAGAACTGGTACTCCTTTTAATCTTTTAGATATGCAAAAAGCATCATTATGGATGTGCTAGTGTTTATGATCATTTTATTAGTGTTTATTTAGTTCCAGATCAAGGAGAAATCATATTGTTAATCAGTAGCTAGGTTGTGAGTATTCTTATGGCTACTCATTAGTACATTGTCATATGCATATTCTGTGACATTTAGATTTGACAAGTCCCAGGGCAGACTGTCTAATTTTATAGAAGAGATCCTAGGAAAGGTTGTTGTGGAACCCCACAAGAAGGTCTGTTAAATTCAAGCAACAAGTTTAGTCATGCCACCACAGATGATCTATTAAGTAAATAAAAAACCAGAATGTTGCTTCAGTGGAGAATTCATAGTATTGGCAGTTCAGTATGTTGTGATTAACTGTATAATAGACCTTCTTTAAATCCAGAAGAGTAGTAACTAACAGGCCTTTCTCCATTTTAGAGTAGATATGAGTTGTGAGCATAAAACTGGCTGACTACAGGCTATACCTGGGGCAGAAATCATGTTTTCTATTTGATAGAAAAATCATATGGTTTGTATGTATTCCAGCAGTTGATTGTAAATCAGCTGTTCTTGTTTGTGGGCAGAAGTTTGCAATGGATCTATAATCTGCTGATATGGTGGGAGCTGGGACTTTTGGAATACATGTAATAAGTGCATACTGAAAAGTCAGGTGAATTATCTTTGTAATAAGGGATGAATTATGCACTGCTGGTGGTGGTGGCGTTGCCTCACATTAAGACGTTGTCCTGTTTGATTCTCAGCTAGGCGCCTTCTGTGTGGAGACATGCGTGAATGGGCGTACCTTCGTTGACGGTTGTGCGTCAGGGCCGGCAACTCGGCACGTAAAAATCTACTGCCAATCATTAGCGGACGGAAGTTCTGCTGTGGCGACCCCTAACCGGGCAAAGCCAAAAGACACAACAACAAAAAATAAGGGATGAATTATATATGAGTACTACTGTTTTGAATGACCCTGTAGCCAATACATATGCTAACCTGGTACTGGCCAGATGGGAGGAAATAATAATCTACAATGCTGATGGAACCTTCAGCAATACACATCTCTTATTTTTGAAGAGATTTGTGGATGATGTGTTTCTTTTGTGGAAGGGTGATTCTGTTAACCTTAGAAATTATATTGATGCACTACAAGACAGTGCTAATTTCTTAGTATTTGACATAAATTCTTCATGTAAAAATATTCATTTTTTAGATGTTGACATCAGTATTAATATGCATACTAACACATTTGAGACTAAACATTTGAGAACTCAGCACAGCTCCTCGTGGTGTCCAGCAGAGTTCCTAGAGCAGCAGAGACCAGAAAAGACAAACTTTCCAGATTCTAAGTATTTTTTTTCTGCATTTTTGAATTTTTACGCCTTTCGACTACTATTTCTGCCTGTTTTATTCTGTTATTACCTGTTTTTACTGTTTTTAATAGCTTGAATTGTTTGTTGCACTTGCTTGTTTAAGTTTTACTTAAAAGTTAAACAACAGGCTAATACACTCAAGTGTACTAGCTTTTGATAGCAATTGGCCTGAAAAACACAGCATTTATTGTATTTTCTGCTATCTGAAAAACTTGAAAAAACAAAAATACTCTTGTTTTCCATACTTTCCTAATAGTTTGTTCCAGTGATCAGATTTTGCTGATCCCTGGGCAATGTCATGGTTCCTGTGTTTCTCCATTATCCTTGTTAGTACAAGGGTTAGTTTCTTTACTCACCAGTGAGGGGGGAGTACTGAGCTGCCTGTTTGTCCTCAGAGGAGTGGTTTAAAGCAGTAACTTGTAGTTTATTTGGCCATTTGGGTCATTTCCTGTCTTTTCCAGCCCCTGCTATAAAAGCACGCTTTGGCTGAGTTGCTACAGGAGCACACAAGAGCAGCGCGGTTAATCAAGAGTTAAACTATTCGGGCTGCCTAAATTCCACTCTTCAAATTTTCCCTTAGCCTTCCTTGAACTGTACTGCTGATCAAACCAGCGATTCTTTACCACATATCTAGAAAGTTCAGCTCTACTTGATTCTTAAGTAGACTACTCTTTATCTGTATGACTAGCACTTGCTCCTAAAGTTTTTACCTTGATGTAGCACTTTTATTATACATAGTACCCCACTAGCCAAAATCCCTTTTCAATCACCCACATCCCGAGTCTTTTCAAAGTCCTTGTCTATTCCTTGCGCACTAGCATGTCGAGGGATCAGTTGCTGAAGTACCTCTCCTGCTCAGGGCTTTGGGTGAAATTCCTAGGGAAATTTTATTGAGGCCAAAATGGTTCAACCAGACCAAGGGTACTGATGTACATAAGCCCATTCTCTAACAGGTCAGTAATGCATAGAACTGGTACTCCTTTTAATCTTTTAGATATGCAAAAAGCATCATTATGGATCTGCTAGTGTTTATGATCATTTTATTAGTGTTTATTTAGTTCCAGATCAAGGAGAAATCATATTGTTAATCAGTAGCTAGGTTGTGAGTATTCTTATGGCTACTCATTAGTACATTGTCATCTGCATATTCTGTGACATTTAGATTTGACAAGTCCCAGGGCAGACTGTCTAATTTTATAGAAGAGATCCTAGGAAAGGTTGTTGTGGAACCCCACAAGAAGGTCTTTTAAATTCAAGCAACAAGTTTAGTCATGCCACCACAGATGATCTATTAAGTAAATAAAAAAACAGAATGTTGCTTCAGTGGAGAATTCATAGTATTGGCAGTTCAGTATGTTGTGATTAACTGTATAATAGACCTTCTTTAAATCCAGAAGAGTAGTAACTAACGGGCCTTTCTCCATTTTAGAGTAGATATGAGTTGTGAGCATAAAACTGGCTGACTACAGGCTATACCTGGGGCAGAAATCATGTTTTCTATTTGATAGAAAAATCATATGGTTTGTATGTATTCCAGCAGTTGATTGTAAATCAGCTGTTCTTGTTTGTGGGCAGAAGTTTGCAATGGATCTATAATCTGCTGATATGGTGGGAGCTGGGACTTTTGGAATACATGTAATAAGTGCATACTGAAAAGTCAGGTGAATTATCTTTGTAATAAGGGATGAATTATGCACTGCGGTGGTGGTGGTGGCGTTGCCGCCTCACATTAAGACGTTGTCCTGTTTGATTCTCAGCTAGAGCGTCTTCTGTGTGGAGACATGCGTGAATGGGCGTACCTTCGTTGAAGGTTGTGCGTCAGGGCCGGCAACTCGGCATGTAAAAATCTACTGCCAGTCATTAGCGGACGGAAGTTCTGCTGTGGCGACCCCTAACCGGGCAAAGCCAAAAGACACAACAACAAAAAATAAGGGACGAATTATATATGAGTACTAATGTTTTGAATGACCTTGTTAGAATACTTCCATATAGGTAGCAGAAGTGAAGAATGGACTTTTAGCTTACTAATTTGGAGTGTTCCTTAACTTTATTGGATGATGGAGTTTGAAAGTAAAATGGAGAGTAGTCAAGAACTTTATGCAATGAGAGAGTAGGGTTTATTGGATTGTGCAAAGTGCAGTATTAGACTATGCCGAAGATGAATTGGGAGAAGTTAATTTAACCTTGATTCCTTCAGTAAAGTTTTCTGAGTGAATGGAGCTAGATTGTAGTTTGGGGAACATTTTATCAGAGTTTAGGGCTTTTGTGGAGAACAATAATAGTTTGGGATTCCCTTGCTAAAAATATACTTTTCATAATTAGTCAGGTGTAAAGTAACACATTACTCCAGTGAGAGATGAGAGAACCATAAGAAGACATCTAAACCCTGGTTAACTTTTCCCCTTGGTTAAGTTTAGCTGATCAGAAAATCATATGCAAAAACTCCTACAAATTGTCAAAATCTCCATAACCAGTTTTTCTGATCCACCATGATAAGAATTCAGGGATACCATTTACCCAACATATTCTGTCTTGCTCTAACATTTATGCATTGCATCTTTAATTATTATACTTTATGAACTCAATTTTAACGTTGTTTGGTGGATCTTCTGTCTTCCACTTATATGTTACAACATTGTTTGTCACAGTAGCATTAAAAGTTCAAACAGCGTTCCTTCTTTGTATCTTTAGTCAGTCAGTCCTAATCTTAGATTAAATAAAATAAAAGAGCTAAATTTCCTCAATAGTAATTGTTTAAATTTTCTAATTTCCTGCATTCACAAAAATATTTCCAGTCTCTTAATACTCCTGAAACCCAACTCCAGTGGCTGTTAGTAACTCTTACATGCATGCAGGGTAGATATTGCTATCTGAAAAATCTAAAACTACTTTATTTTTTTCTAGTTTTATACCTTAATGTCAGTATCATCTTAACTCAGTTTTTTCTCTGATCTGAGTTAGCAGGTCTCCCCCATATATTAATCTGTATTTACTTGTTGATATAATTTTGTATGCCTTGCTTATTAATCCATTGCCCAGGAATTCCCATCCCCCACTGCTTCCATAATCCAGTTAATTTAAATTGGTCTAGCTGCAGAGTTGATATCTTTAAATTTTAGTGTATTTGCTTTCCCTTTAAAACTCTCATACCATTGGACAGTGTCAGGGCATCGTCAGAATTTCTGTGTAAACAGATCATAATTCAAAAAAGTTTAAGCTTTATTCCAAACATATAGTCAATCTCCTTACCACTTTGCATCTTCTAAGTCCTCATATTTAAGCATTTATTTAGGCAGCATATCCCCCAGATAATAAAATAAATGAAATACAACAAGTAAAGGCTGGTTAAACATGAAAAAAAATCAGCAAAGATGATAAAAAAAAACGGCTAACACAGTAGTAAAATTAATCTATTTATTGCATGAACAAACACAAAGCTAAAAAAAGGTAAGCACTTTCACTGTAAATTTAGGCGCTTCATCAGACTATAATCTACACAGAAACACAAAGCCATTTAAATACAAAGATACAAAATTAGTAGGCTGAAGCACATAACTTTAAAACTAGCTATCCAGACCCTTATCAGCCTGCAAGTCTAAAAGTCACTTATGCTTCATACAGAGAGTGTGTCTATAATTTTAATTTCTGTGCGTACTGTAAGAGTGATAATCTGGTTTATTTAGCTATATGTAAATTGTGTAGAAGTTTTTATGTAGACAAGACAAATCATGCACTTAGGGATCGCATTAGAGTACATCAGTGGCATCAGAGAAGGAGATCTAAGAAATGCTTTCTTTAAACATATTTGTGCAGCTGGCAATGATCATATTTTTCAATTTTGATTTTACAACTATTTAATGTTAATTGCAGAAGTTGTGACACTAAGACTTGTACATAGTGTCTTGAGCTTAATTGGATTTTAGAGTTGCAAGCTGATAAGGGTTTGGGTCTGAATGAGATTGTCCTTTTAAAGCCAGTTTTAAAGTCACATGCTTTAGCCCGCTAATTGTGTAACTTTTGTATTTAATTGGCTTTGTGTTTCTGTGTATTATGGTCTGATAGAGTGCCTAAGTTTGACGTGAAAGTACTTACCTTTTATATCTTTGTGTCTGTACATGCAGTGAATAGACTCATTTTACTGCCATGTTAGCTGTTTTTTTCTGTATTCCCTAGCAAGCTGCTGTTAGCTGTTTCTGTAAGAGGCCATCAAATTATCTTCAGTAACGTATTCTTCAACAGAGTAGCATCCCTTCCGTTAGGCACCTGTTCTAGCTTCTTATATAGGCTCCTCTCATCTCCAAACTCTTGTAAGAACAAGTCTTTACAAATAGCCTGATGTGTGTTAGAATTCAGTTAATAAAGCACTCATAGGGTGACAGCTTTAGTGTAATATTTCAGGGTCTTGAACTCCAGCCTGCAGGTATTAACAGTTGGTATTAACAGTACTTTCCAAGTGAATTGGGCTTACCTGTCAGATGTTACATGACAGTGATATCTGTTGTTGTTTAGTAAAGAAAAAGGGAGGAAGATTGGTAGATCATTCAATACACAAATAATTAAGGGCAATATAAACTATGGTATGATTTGAAGTCTTTAAAGAAAATCTAGTAAAATATTTTTTCAGCCTTTGAAAAAATGTCTCTACTTTGTCAATTATCAGTTTAGGTCAAAGAATGAATACTCTCAAATGAAGTGTCCGATTTAAACCTCAGTAAGTAAACTGATTCTGATCAGTTAAAAACATAATTTCAGAGGGTGTGTTCTGATGGATCATTATTAGTCTTGATGAAATTGGTTTTGGATTCATTAATTTTGTGTTCTGAAAGTGTGGCAAAGTGTACTAATTGTTGGGAGGGAGACCTGCTAACTTGGGTCACAGAAGAAACCTGAGGTAAGATGATACTGTTATCAAGATATAAAATTAGGAAAAAAAATCAAGAATATTGGCCTATTGCTGATCTCTGTCTGCATTTGATGTTGGATTGGAGTTATTCGTGTAAGGTTTGATTACTTCCATTTTTTATCTTTACTCTTATTGTTTTTTTGTTTTGTTTTAGTTATTTGTTGTTTTTGGAGTTTTAAGAGGTCTTAGCTAGGGTCAGAAAATAATTCTTTTGCAGACAGTGAATAGCATCCGGCTAATTATTGGGAAGAGCTGGGAAATGGCATTCTTTGGTCACGGTTAGCTGCCTTTCAGGGGCTAGGATCTGTCAGGTCATTGAGCCACAGGTACCAGTATGACTGTGTCATAGTCCTTGTGGGTGTTAATGACCTGAGACCTACCTCCCTTGACTTTATGAAGCAAGACATGATTAAGCTTGCTGATTGTATCTCAGGCAGGTATGAGCCTAGCACTGAGCAGCAAACTACCATCTCCAAAGATGATGCCATGTTACCAACAGAAAGACTGATTTTTAACAATTAGATTAACTTATGGTGTCAGTCCAAGGGGGTATGATAGTTGATGACCTGTGAGGACATGGTTGACAGAGCACTCCGCTTTGCTAAGAATGGTCTGTACTTATTCCCTCGAAGCTTTCAAATATTGGCAAAAGACCCTTTCTACCACCATAGCGCCTTTTTTAGGCAATGCCAAACTGATAAACCTCCCAACTTAACTGAACCTACAAAGAAATATCTGAAGGTGGTTACAGTTCAATGCTAGCAGTCTTAGCAAGAAACTCCACTCCCTGCAAGTCGTCCTGTCTGTGCAGAGTGTACACATCTGTGTAGTAATAGAGACATGGTTTAAAGTCTTGGAGAGTACCCCAGAAGTGAAAGTTTATAGTGCCTTTCCCACTTTTAGACCAGCTACTGCACAGGAGGAAACTAAAGGTGGAGGAGTCTCAAGCTATATTAAAAACAACCTCTTTTCCAGACTAGTTAAAAAGTTAAAATGTATGACTGACTTGAGCTTATACATCTGCAGCTCAACATAAACAGGGTATCATACCATATCCTTGCAACCTTTAGGTCCCCCTCAGTCTCCCATGAAACCCTTACTAACTGTCTTAATGTACTAAAGTCCCTCACTGTTCAACCCAGTGCAGTATTCATGAGGAATCTCAACTACCCCTCTACAGATTGGGAATCCTGCACCATTTCTAATGCACAAGTCCAGTGATTCCTAAGCTACATCCTGCAACAATTGGTCCATTCTCCTACCATGGGTACAAACATCCTAGACTTTGTGCTCACAAACATAGGGGAGTGGTGTTCCTCACCCAGTGTAATGTCCTCACTCGTCAGTATTGCTTGAAATAGAAATTAAATCTGGGGATCCAGGAAAACCAAAAACCTTTAGGAATGATTCCAAAGCTAACTTTTCTCTAATAAGCAATATGTTGGCTAAATTCCAAATACCCCCAAACCCAGTAAACACCATAGCATATGTTGAGCTATTTACAAAATTCCTGTACTGCCATATTGATAGCTGTATAGAGCGAGCTGTGCCCATTCATATTAAGAATAAGACAGACTCAAAAGTTGAGCCACCCTGGTGAAATCATAATATTAATCAGTTATACAACAAAAGAAAAAAATCTTCGCCAAGTGTAGGAGGAACAAAGCCCAGCGTATTAAAAAAAAAAAAAAAAAAAAATCCCACTTAGGCATTATAGACAAGCTCACTAACTTAGGTATAGACCCTTTTATCTCTCGCTAGATAACCAACTGGCTCACTGATAGGACCCAGGAAGTCAAAATAGGTGAGGCCACGTCCATTAAGACGCTAGGGGTGTCCTCCAGGACTCTGTAATGGGGCCTTTCCTTTTTGGCATCTGTTTCACTGAAGTGGAAGCAAACACTGAAATATTATGTCTGACTAAGTTTGCAGGTGATTGCAAACTGGGGGTTATCATCGACTCCCCTGCAGACACTAGCATTCTTCAAGAAGGCCCATCTCTGACTAACAAATTGTTCCAAGCCATGGTCTTAAACTTGGTGCTAAGAAGTGTATAATTATACCATTTAGGAATAATAATAATTATTAACATCTGATGAAGCAGATTCTCCTGCGAAAGTGCTTATGTTTTAATATTAAAAACTTCAACTGACACTGGAAACCTGGACCGTATCTGAGTTCTTTTGTATTTGTGTTTTTACTACTATTTGCTTTTGGACTTATCTAGAACTCAGAAACCTGTGTGGGCTGGTGGTTGTTTTTGTGGCTGTACCATTTAGGAAGTCAACTATCCTTGCTAATGACTATGTTTTGATAATAGGCCCCTAAGAGTTCACCCAGTGATCATGGATTTATGCTTGCACGCAGACAGCCTTCCCTTTGACCACCATGTGTCCACAGTGGTGAGGAAATATTTTTATGTGGTGTAACTTATAAGTAAGGGCATGGCATCTACACCCAGAGAGATCATTATCTCAATATACTCTGCCCTTGCCAGACCAATCATAGAGTGCAGTGCTCTCTTTGGTAGGTACCTGACTAGGTATATGCAGCAACTGGAGCACCCTCAGAGGTTTCTTACAAAAATAATACAAGGAGTAACAAACCTGTCTTATGTAGAGTGGCTTAAAGCCCTTTCCCTGTACTCAGTCTCCTGTAGATTGCTGAGGGGTGCACTGCACCTGGCTTACAAGGCATCCACAAATCCCACACTTAGAATCTCCTGCATATTTGTAACTCAAAAAGTACCAGAAGTACAAGGTCTAAGGACCTGAATTTTGTCTGACTTAAACAGAACATGCTGGATAGACAGATATGTTTCCCAGAGAATATTCCTCCTGCGGAACAGGCTTCCCATCCTTGCAAAGCTGAGTTTAACTGTTATCTAATTTAAGTGCAACCTAGGCCAGTGGATGGGAATAGGACATCTACGTAGGCCTAGCATCCACATCCTGGGTCTATATTAGAAAATCAAAGTTTCAGAACTTTGAATGTTCTAATATCAACACCTAATAAGCGAAAGCTGAAAATAGCAAAGTTTGAGATAACCCAATTCTTTCCTAGGGAAAGAATTCAGTTGTCCGTTCCTTTCGCTTCGCTATTTTCAGCTCTGTGGTGGAAAGTTATGGGTCGGGTTCAGGTAAGCGTGCGATTGTGTGGACGTGAGGGTTAGGGTGGGATAGGTGAGTTAGGGTTAGGACGCGGGTGAGGTGTGTGCGCAATAGTGATGGACCTTTAGGGTTTGGGTTAAGGTAAGTGAGTAGATAATGGTGTATGTACAGTTTACTGTAGGTTTAGATGTAAGATTTTAGGTGTATGTGTGTGGATTGCTGTCGGTTTGGTGTGTTTGTGTTGTGTGTATGTGTTTTGGAACAGCAATTTTTTTCCCTAGGAAAAAATTCGGTGTTCTAAATTTTCGGTCTTATCGGTTTTCGGTTACTAGGTGTCGATATTAGAACATTCGAAGTTCTGAAACTTCGATGTTCTAATATAGACCCCACATCCTTTATGGATAGAGGTAGCTTATAAAGCCTTGGCCTTCACTGTCCTGTTTGGATACAAGACATCAGTATTCATTCAGAAAAACTTGTTTAGCCTTAGAAAGGCTTCCTAGGATGTTAGCTTAGTAACAGTCTATGAATTTATGAAAGTCCAAATAGGAGTGGGGACAGACAACAGCCCTGTCTGGTATACTTGATGGGAAAGGATGAGGTAATCTGATTTCTTTAAAAAGAAATTCCAGCATCTTGATAAAACCTTTGTGGGAAGCTCGTTGCCTTTAGTATGTTGATTAAAAAATCCATTTCAGGCAGTTTAAGGCTTTAAAACTCAGTAGCAACAGTTTGAGTTGTTTGAGAATAAAATTGGGATGTTTTAAATGTTTTCTGTTTGTGAGACTGTATCTACTAAGTAGGAGAAAATTTGTAATTTTATTAGTTTAAAGGGGAGCCTAGAAGAAGTCAACTCAGTGTTGAAGTGGTAGCAATTTTATGTTCTTCAGGATTGCAAAGTAGTGCTCATGTCAGGGAGCTGAGGATAAGTCTGCATATTTGTCAGAGGTTGTATGGAGTGAATTCAGGATCTTTTTGGAGGCTGCATTGGTTTTTGGCTACTCATATTCTAACCATTATAAAGTTTTCAGAGTTCCTTTTCAGATAGTCAATAGTATGCATACTGCAGCTGATCATCATTGAATGAACAATGTTAATTATGTTAGTGTTATTACACTGGCTATTGGTGTAGTGGTCTAAGCAGTGATATGTATGTAATGTATCGTGTGTCGTAATAGTGTAATGTGTCTCTTTGTATGTACAGTGTGTGACTTTACTGAGTCCATTTCTCTTTCTGACTACTCTGAAAATGGTCTCTGCCCAGTAGGGCTAACTCAGTCAAAAATATATGGGTATCTATGTATGTAAAATACCAAAAACTTCTGCGCCACATAGCTGAAGGGACAGTGGTTAAACAACCAAAGTAGCAATGAAACGCACCACATTCCCACATTTGTAGAATTTAATAAAAATAGCAACAGCAAAGCTTTCGAGACACAGGCTCTTTTTCAATGCATAAAACACATCATGAAAACGTCCTTATTTGAATAGTCAGCCAGCCAATAATTGCACAGCATAGAACATGTGACTAAATTAAAGCAATATTAAAAGCAATTCTTCTGTGCTATCGAATCTGTATACAATATTAACAGTATTAACAATATTAACCAAGTAACATCATACATAATGTTATAAAAACTGTTATAAGACATGTTTACAAGCCATCAAATAATTTCTTGCTTGGCTCTCAAAACAGGTTTATTAGTATTAGCTGAGTTCAAACCAGGTAAGGTGTCAGACCTAAAGTAGTTTATCCATTTATATTCAGCCAGCTCTGTGGCATTTACAATGTCCCCATCACACAAATTTAAAGATATATTTTGCAAAATTCTAAACTTGAGCTTATGTTGTGTCCCTTTTGCTAATATGTGTTTAAATAGGGCATTAGTTTCCACACCCCTACAAATGTCTGAAATATGAGCTCCAATTCTTTCTTTAAATTTCACATTCATTTTACCTATATAAAAACACTGGCATTCATCACAGTTAGCAGTATACACTATGTTTTCTGTATAACAGGAGCCAGATGCTCTAATATGAAAGTTTTTCTTTGTTACTGGATGTATGAAATTAATTATCAGTGTTTATTTCACTGCAGTGAACACAGTTAAGGCAAATCTATGAAACATATTATTTCTTACAAATCATCTCTTTATTACAAAGAATTTGTTTTAAATTCTTTAATTTTTTATATATAAACTTAGGTTGTTCACCAACTATATATTAACTTCAGAATTAGACTGCAAGATGGACCAATTCCTAGTAGTAATATTTTTAATCATGTCCGTATGACTATTGAACTTCAGCACATAGCCCAATTGAAATTCTCTTCTCTTCATAGGCTGATTACTATTAACATGCATATGTGGTTGCAAGGAACCAGATCTCTCACTAACTACTTGACTTTTTATGTTATCAATTGAAGTGTCTGTATAACTTCTGTTCTGAAAATCAATAGTGTCCAATTCATTATTAAAACACACCTCCCAGTATTTAACCAACTTGCTCTTATAAACTGACACACCTCTGTAGATATCCCTGGGATACATACTTTCATAATGCAAAAACCTGGTAGCTTGTACATCCTTTCAGTATATTTTAGTCACAGATGTGTTAGTATACATATTAATACAGATGTCAACATCTAAAAAAATGAATATTTTTACATGAAGAATTTTTGTCAAATACTAAGAAATTAGCACTGTCCTGTAGTGCATCAACATAATTTCTGAGGTTAACAGAATCACCCTTCCACAAAAGAAACACATCCACAAATCTCTTCAAAAGTAAGAGTTGTGTATTCCTGAAGGTTCCATCAGCATTGCAGATGTTAATTTCCTCCCATCTGGCCAGTACCAGGTTAACATATGTATGGGCTACAGGGGTGCCCTGGAGGACAGTTGTATCGGAGGGGGTTCGATGGATTACTGCTGCTATTTCTAAGTATTTAGAGAATCAAATTTCACCTCTGTTAAAATTTAATTTGAGCTTTATAAAAGATACTACAGATTTTTTTATATAATTTAAAAAGTTGGGCTGACTGTAATAGTGTTAATGATATGATGGTTACACTAGATATAAAATCATTATTTACAATCATACCCAATGACTTTGGTCTAGAAGCTCTGTGAGGATTTTTACATAATCATAGTACTTTCTATAACAGTAAGATAGCATTACTTTGTATGATGATGGATGCTGTACTTAATAATTTATTTGTTTAATGATCGATATTCCCATAAATGCTCAGGGGTTGCTATGGGCACCCCTGTAGCCAATACATATGCTAACCTGGTACTGGCCAGATGGGAGGAAATAATAATCTACAATGCTGATGGAACCTTCAGCAATACACATCTCTTATTTTTGAAGAGATTTGTGGATGACGTGTTTCTTTTGTGGAAGGGTGATTCTGTTAACCTTAGAAATTATATTGATGCACTACAAGACAGTGCTAATTTCTTAGTATTTGACATAAATTCTTCATGTAAAAATATTCATTT
The DNA here is from genome assembly GCF_019279795.1 of Protopterus annectens. NCBI lineage: Eukaryota > Metazoa > Chordata > Ceratodontiformes > Protopteridae > Protopterus > Protopterus annectens. Next base: position 137,560,035 of record NC_056727.1, read on the forward strand.
TTTAGATGTTGACATCAGTATTAATATGCATACTAACACATTTGAGACTAAACATTTGAGAACTCAGCACAGCTCCTCGTGGTGTCCAGCAGAGTTCCTAGAGCAGCAGAGACCAGAAAAGACAAACTTTCCAGATTCTAAGTATTTTTTCTGCATTTTACTTTTAAGCCTTTCGACTACTATTTCTGCCTGTTTTATTCTGTTATTACCTGTTTTTACTGTTTTAATAGCTTGAATTGTTTGTTGCACTTGCTTGTTTAAGTTTTACTTAAAAGTTAAACAACAGGCTAATACACTCAAGTGTACTAGCTTTTGATAGCAATTAGTCGAAAAACACAGCATTTATTGTATTTTCTGCCTATCTGAAAAAACTTGAAAAAACAAAAAATACTCTTGTTTTCCATACTTTCCTAATAGTTTGTTCCAGTGATCAGATTTTGCTGATCCCTGGGCTTTGTCTTGGTTCCTGTGTTTCTCCATTATCCTTGTTTGGTCAAGGGGAAGTTTCTTTACTCACCAGTGAGGGTGGGGAGTACTGAGCTGCCTGTTTGTCCTCAGAGGAGTGGTTTAAAGCAGTAACTTGTAGTTTATTGGCCATTTTGGGTCATTTCCTGTCTTTTCCAGCCCCCTGCTATAAAGCATGCTTTGGCGGGCTTTAGCGCGGAGTTGCTACAGGAGCACACAAGAGCAGCGGCGGTTAATCAAGGTTAAACTATTCGGGCTGCCTAAATTCCACTCTTCAAATTTTCCCTTAAAACAGCCTTCCTTGAACTGTACTGCTGATCAAACCAGCGTATTCTATATCTAGAAAGTTCAGCTCTACTTGATTCTTAAGTAGACTACTCTTTATCTGTAAGGACTAGCACTTGCTCCTAAAGTTTTTTTTTACCTTGATGTAGCACTTTTATTATACATAGTACCCCACTAGCCAAAATCCCTTTTCAATCACCCACATCCCCTGGAGTCTTTTCAAAGTCCTTGTCTATTCCTTCTAGCATGTCGAGGGATCAGTTGCTAGTGCCCTCTCCTGCTCAGCTGGTGAATCTGGGAATATTGAGGCAATGTTACAATTGCCTCATGTACACGGACAACCCTCTCCTTCTTCCACAAAACACAAATACATGCGAGAGATGCAACTATATAGCCAAACTGGAGGCTGAGCTCTCTCAACACAGGACTGGCAAGACCAGACAGGAGGAGAAGGTAACCTCACACACCACAAACCCAGTCTCACATAGTACTATCAATACTTCAAATCATACACATAAATACACAAAGACATACTCGGAGGCTCTGATCAAAAATCTACCAAAACAGCAGAGGCCACCAAAGCAGACACCCAAACATCTGCCACCTCAGGACACAACACATTCAACACATAGACCACATAGTCAGTGTGCCAAACAGTCACAGCCCTTAAGGCCAAACACAATGCCAGACACACTCGTCATTGGTGACTCCATAGTCAGACACACTGGCGTCCCGCTCACCAGATTGAGTAAGGAGAAGGTCACAGTAAGCTGCCTGTCGGGCGCTAGAATCCGCCACATAGCGCAAGCACTCAGGTCTCTCAACAGCAGGTACAAGTACGACTCTGTCATTGTCCACGCTGGTGTGAACGACCTGAGACATACCTCCTTGGACTACATGAAAAGAGACATAGAGGAGCTCTCTGATTATGTAGCCCAGGCAGGTATGACCCTGACCTTGAGCAGTATCCTACCTTCACCTAGAATGATGCCACAATACAGAGATAAGATGATCAGCTTTAATAATTGGCTTAAATTTTGGTGTCATTCAAAGGGGATCCAATGTCTGTCTGCTTGGGATGACATGCTGGACAAGCCACGCTGCTTTGCAAGGGACGGCTTGCACCTGTCACCCCTGGGCTTCCGGATATTGGCAAAGGCTCTTGCCACCCCCATAGTGCCTTTTTTAGGCAAAGCTCAAATTCTAAACCTACCACCCTAGAACACAAAAACAGAAAAAAACTAAGGGTAATGCTGCTCAATGCCAGAAGTCTCAATCTCAAGATGCATGCACTCGAGGCCCTTCTCAGTATGGAGAACATCGATGTTTGTGCTGTGACAGAAACCTGGTTCAAGGCTCCTGAGAGCACCCCAGCACTATCAGGTTTCACCTCATATCATGCGTTCCGGCCCCAAAGTCCGGACAACACCAAGAAAGGAGGGGGGGTGTCCATATTCATAAAGGACACACACACCTCAAGGTTGGTGGCAACGCACGATGCATCGGAGACCATCCAGGTGCAATTAAACATAGGCAAGACTGCTATGCAATTTGTAGCATGTTACAGGCCACCCTCTCAAACTCAGGAACCTCACATGGCCTTCCTGAAAACAATGGAGGGGATAAATGTATCTCCAAATGCCATCATACTAGGTGATTTCAACTACCCTAATATAGACTGGGAACACTATTCAAGCCCAAACACTCTAGCCCAAAGGTTCCTGGAGTTCATAAACTCAAATGCCATGGAACAACTAGTCACCATCCCCACAAGAGGAGAAAACATACTTGATCTCATCATCACGAACATTGGATCACAATGTTCAACACCGGAAGTATACCCCTCACTGGTGAGATCAGATCATAAACTAATCTCGCTGGAGGTCCTCATCCGCCCCACCTGAAATAAAAAGACCACAGTGAAAAACTTCTCAAAAGCCGACTTCACACTTCTAAAAACTAGTGTGGTCTCCTTTAAGGCCCCTGAGCCAGTGGTAAACATTACTCAAACCGCTGAATCACTTACAAATGCCTTCTACCAGCACCTACAGGACTGCATGGATCAGGCAATCCCAAACAAAACTAAGACTCTTTGTACCAAAGGCAAGCGTCCAGTCTGGTGGACCCCAGCCATAAACAAGCTCTACAACAAAAGGAGGAAGCTACTACAAGATAGAGTAAAATCCTTGAAAGGTAAGACACCTTTGATCATTATAAGTAAAAAACTAAGAGCTCTCATAAAATCATCCAAGGCAAATTTTGAGAGAAAAATTGCCAAGGTCTCAAAAGACAATCATAAGGCCTTTAGCTATGCTAGAAACCTAGGAGGAAACTCCCAGATATGCTCGGAATTAGTTCAAAATGATGTGAAGATTACTGAACCTACACACATTGCCAACATACTGGCAGACAGGTTCAGTGCAAACTCCCCCCCCCCCCCCAAAAGGAGAGATATCTATACCAGAGGATTGTAGCCCCCCCAAACATCTCCAACGCCCAGGTGAGAACTGCTCTCTCCAAGGCAAAAAACACAGCATCCATGGGACAGGATGGTGTCCCCGGCTGTGTGCTCCACGAACTCAATGAGGAATTAAACCCGCAGTTAGGACAGCTGTTTAATCTTAGCCTCACCTCAGGATACGTACCCAAGGAGTGGCGCACGGCGACTGTGGTCCCACTTCATAAGGGCGGTGCCTCCACCAACCCTGGAAATTACCGTCCCATTAGCTTGACAAGCCTTATCTGCAAAGCCATGGAGAGGATCATAATGGAACTCATAAATAAAGACATAGGAAACTTGCAGACTTTGGATCCATCCCAGTTTGGCTTTGTCAAAGGCAGATCATGCCTCTTAAACTTGGTTGACTTTTTCGAAACAGTCACCAAGGTCATTGATGAGGGCAAGGCAGTTCATACAGCCTACCTCGACCTGGCAAAGGCCTTCGACACAATACCCCACTCAGGTATCATCGAAAAACTCATCGGCTTAAATGTAAACCCATACATCACAAGATGGGTTGCAAACTGGCTAATTGACAGAACCCACAGGGTCAGAGTTGCTGGCGCCATGTCAGACTCAAAGCCTGTCACAAGTGGTGTCCCACAGGGCTCAGTCCTGGGACCACTTTTGTTCGGCATCTACTTTTCTGAAGTACAAGCAAACACAGGAGGGTTATGGCTGACAAAGTTTGCAGATGACTGCAAACTGGGCGCCATAGTCGAAAACACATCTGACACAGATATCCTTCAGAAGGGCCTCACAGAAACGGATAACTGGTGCCAGAGCCATGGCCTAAAGTTAAACGCCAAGAAGTGCATAGTCATACCCTTCGGGAAAAACAAGGTTACCCCTAGCTGCCATATAGGTGGCAATCCACTGAGCACAGAAGAAGTCATCAGGGATCTGGGGACCCAGGTTGGCAGTAACCTTTCGTTTGACACTCATGTTGCCAAAGAAGTTAGGAAAACCTTCTACATTGCCCACCTGATCATGAAAGGATTCACATCTAGATCTAGGGAGGTCATCGTCCCCCTGTACTCATCACTCATTAGACCTATGATTGAGTACAATGCCCCATTCGGAATGTATCTGACCCGACACCTGCAGCAGCTGGAAAGGCCCCAAAAGTTCCTCACCAAAAGGATAAAGGGTCTCAAAAATATGTCTTATGCTGCCAGACTGAAAGAACTCCAGCTCTATTCAGTCGCGTACCGCTTGCTCAGAGGTGACCTGTGCCTGACATATAAGGCCATGTCAAACCCAGATTTGATGAAAATGCTTCACCTCAAAAAATCTAGATCCCTCAGAACCACAAGGGCGGAGACTTAAACCTTGACATGGTTATTAATAGAACATGCTGGAGGGACAGATTCATCACCCAGAGACTCCCTATGCTGTGGAACAAAATCCCGGTACATGTGAGGCAGAGCACCTCGCTGGCCTTGTTCAAGAGGAATCTTGACCAATGGATGGGAGATCGCAGATATACCCCAGGGATTACTTCAGTGTCACTGCTTGACAGAGGCACAACAAAATAATAAGGCATAGTTTTCTTCAAACTAAAGGGGTGGCGAAAGCCACATAACTATGGGCTAGGCTTATAAATGCCCTTGGGCAGATAGCCTAGTATGAACCTATGAACCTATAAAATATACAGAAAGGATGTACAGGCTACCAGGTTTTTGCATTACGAAAGTATGTATCCCAGGCATTTATACAGAGGTGTGTCAGTTTATAAGAGCAAGTTGGTTAAATACTGGGAGGTGAGTTTTAATAATGTCAATCAATCTTTATATGTTTTTTTCGTAGTTATCGATTATCATCAGTAGTTTCTATGTGTTGATCGTCGTTATGTATATGTTAATTCATCAATTTACTTCAGTTAATTTTGGATGAATTAAGAGGTTTTTATTCATATTTATATTTATATTTACACATTTTGATGAATGCAGTTTTTTTATTTTTTATTGATTATTCTGGTATAGTTTTATAGTTGTAGTAGTCATACAGTGGACATATATTTTATCCTAACATCCAAATTTAGATGGCACTGATTTGATAAGCCATGACTTTATATTTATTTGAGTATGTATTTACATGTATATTGTTTATTTTAACTTCATGTACTCTTACATATGTGATGTATGCATTAATGCATTCTGATGCACTTTGATACCTCTGATTTATATATTAAGGTGAGTGTAGATTCATGGTTTAATTTTTTAAGTTAGCGACAGCCTTAGTGCAGTCATTTGACATCGTAACTATGAGTTTTTAAATATATGGCTTAAATATATGAAATAAGTCACAAACCTTGGTATAACTTATGAGGATTGTATTTTTGTGTTCTCTTTGTATATATTTCTGAGTTTACATCATTATATATAGGAGAACTCAGATTAGGTGTGAAGCAAAGGTTTGTAGCCCAATCCTTATATCAATCAAATGTGAATATTATTGCAATTATACTACGCTTTGCATTCGCAACGCGTGTGCTATTGTTAATGTGCGTGGTCTGCTGAATTGTAATCAGAGAAGAAGTTAAATCTATTTAGCGCTCGTACAAGCGATTTCAATCGAGCAGTTTTTTAAGGACTAGGTCATACTCTGCATCCGCAGAGTTTGAGTGTTTATTAATGTGTATATCTTGATTTTGTCACTTGAATATGTTCTTAAACTTCTGCCTTTTATAGTTTGCTTCTAAAGATATTTGGAAGTATTGTTTATGTATCTATGCATTTTGTTTTGATATCACAGATGCATGTTTTTCAATGATACCAATGTTGGTGAAGGAAATTACATTTTAGGGTGCTTTGCTCTGATTGGCAACAATGTTTTTAAATGTTTTAAACTGTCCTAGTACTCAGTATGTTATGGTCTGAAGAAGCAATTGTGAAAGCGCTTACCGTCTGAGTGCACAATAAACGTTCTATGTCTTATTTGTATACTACGTTTATTTTGGAATATTCTTTTTGAACGATTTTGTCAACCTGCATGGTTACTGACGCTGAAGTTTTAATTTTCACTATTTTACTCATTGTTTTACTCAGCGCAGCATTCACCGACAGAAGTGCAGCTGCTGTGTTTTGTTGGATATTTAATAAACAATAAAAGAACATGAAAATACTGAATATTTATTTACAGTAAACACCAGTGTTTCCACCACAGGAAATATTAAAATAACACAGATGAATAGATTCACCCAGATACAGAAAAACAGTACTTAACTAATCTCTCTCTATTTTACTGACTAAAGTAAAGAGTTACTATTCCCTGGTCACTTACTAGCGCAAGGCAAGATGAAGTAGATGAGTGATCCTTCTATGTCAGGTTTCCAAAACAGAGTGCCATGAGACTGCAGTCTCAACTAGTATTAAACATTATTTTAGTGATGGATTCCAGAATGACATCACATCCATCTGGTCATCTGACTTCTGGTTCCCATGCCATCCCCCCCCCCCCAATTGCTAGAAACTGCCAGAATTTAGCACCAGTGTCACTAATACACACAGAGCAAGCCTTGCTAAGATCTGCTGCAGCTCCTGGAAGTCATGAAACCATAAAACACTTTCACTCTTCCTACAGGAGCTAATAAACCACACTTCTTTCAGACACTGTGTCTTTGGCTACATTCAAAACTGTGAGATAACATCTTTGTGGCCTAGGCCCAGTAATTTAATTCCTTACTGTTTTCCAGAGTTTGCTAGAGCTGAGCTTAACCTCTTCTCTTCTAGTATCCTGTGTTAACATATATATTTAATTCAGTTACAGTACAGTCAGGACCCACTGTTGGTACATTTTTAACACAAGCAGTTTTACAAATACATCTGTACATATCAGTTTAATATACGAATGATGTATAATTCTTTGCAAAATTCCAGCTAGCTGTGCTGCCATATGTTATGCATCTACTGCCCTACTTCTCCTGGCATAGCTGGCAATACCTCACATTGTCACATCTCTCCCACTCTGAAGACTCAAGCTATTTTTTCAAGTGTCCCTTGAGAAACGTTGCTTGAGAGAAATGGGTCTGTTTGGGAATACATTAACCCATACCCTTTTTTGAGATTCCATCTGCATTGGCGATGCTGACCCCACTACAGTGCTGCACTGTGTCATATCATATGCCTGCAACCCTAGGCTCCACCATAGTAACTTGTCATTTTGCTGGTTGGCTCGCTGTAGGCATAGATCCCCCTCAGACTCCTCCTGCCTCCTACTGCAGGTACTCAGCACCAGGGCCTTCCTATCATGGTAAGGTTTCTTCATGTTAACATTGTACATTTTGTGCCCCTGCCTCCTGCCTAGCAGTTCTACCATGTAGTTAATATCACTGAACTTCCTTACCACTTTGAAGTGTTCCTCCCAAGTTGTCTGCAGGTTATTGTGTCTGACAGGAATGAGAACCATAACCTGCTGTCCCACAGCATACTATCTGGCTCAAGCATTCCTGTCATACCAGACCTTTTTATGCTGGTGGGCTCCTGCCAGGTTCTCCTGGGCCAAGCCCATGAGCTCCCTAAGCCTTGTCCTGAGATTAGGGACATATGCCACAACAGTCCTCTTGTGGAATTCACTTTCACCCTCCCACTCATCACTAATCAGGTCTAAAGGCCCCCCTCACCCTATGCCCATACAGCAACTCAAAGGGTGAAAAACCTGTGGATTCTTTGGATACCTCTCTCTATGCAAACAGATGATGGGGCAACATTTTTGTTCCACGCTCTCTTAGACTGGTCTGCAAATGCCAGTAGCATGGTCTTTAGTGTAGAGTTTAACCTCTCCACAAGACCATTAGTCTGGGGATGGTAAGGAGTGGTCTCTAGATTCTTTACCCCACAGCACTTCCACAGACAATCTAGCAGGTCTGACACAAAACTGGCACCTCTGTCAGTCAGTATTTCTCTCAGGAAACGTACCCTGCTGAAAATCTCTAGCAAAGCATTTGCCACCTTCTCTGCCTCGATGGAGTACAGAGCCACTGCCTCAGGGTGTTTTGCAGCATACTCTACTACCACCAGGATATACTTCTTCCCTGTAGAACTTGGGGTACTCAGAGGCCCCACAATATCCATAGCTACCCTCTGAACTGGCTTCTCAGTCATAGGCAAAGGCATCAAGGGAATCTTGACCTTGTCTTCTGCCTTACCTACCGTCTACTTTTTGGCACTGCTCACAGGTCCTGCAGTGCCCTGTTACACCCCTTGCAATCCCAGGCCGGTAAAAGCTCTGCAGAATACATCTCTTGGTCTTCTTTATGCCTATATGACCTGCAAAAGGAATGTCATGAGTTGTGACTAGAAGTGCCAGATGGTAGGCTCTAGTTACTACCAACTGCCATATTACCTCACCCTCTAGCCCTCCCTCAGGGTTCCAGTCTCCATACAGTAACCCTTTGTTCCAGTATGCAGCCTCACCTTTTCCTAGAGAATCAAGTGCTTCCCTAGCTACCTCACTCAAACCTCTTGGTGTAAGGTCCGAGAGCTGAGCCTGTGTCATCTCTACCTTTGTGACTTTTCCCAGCTCTCCTTCCATATAGGAAGCCTGGTATCCCCTGACAGCGGTGCCTCACTGTCAGCCAGGGTACTACCACTCACCTCTGTCTTTGCAGTCACTGTCCAAGGGAACAGCAGTACCTTCCAGCAGCTGTGGCTCACTGCTACAGGGTAGCTCCCCTCCCTGAAATAGCCCCCTCAGCAGCCCTTCCTTCAGGTGTGAGATCTGTCTGGGTCTCCACCGGGCTGCCAGACCCACTTGCCTGTCTCCAAGCCTGACTGCACATAACTGCATGCACGCAAATTACTGGATTATCAAAATCATTCCCTATCAAGACATGTGCAGGGATATCCTCAAACACACCTATTTTCTTGCTTCTTTTTCCACCCTCCCAGTGAAGGTGAACCCTGCCCAAAGGCATTTGCAGTTAGGGTCCTTCCTAAAGCTCTGACTGGAGTGGACTGCCAAAGCAAGTACTGTTCCTCTTTAACCGCTGCAGGCTTCACAGTGGTTATGCCAGAGGATGTGTCTGTCTTAGCAGTGGCCTGTTTCCCATCCACTAAGATTGAATATAAACTTGCTGATAGTTTGGTACCCCCCGTTGTCTCTAGACAGCACACCATTGGCATATTGTTATTCACACTTGCTGGCTCCCCCGCCTTTTGTTCCTCACCTTGCCTCCATTGATATCTACGTGATACATGGCCTCACTGGTTACATTTAAAATGTTTAACCCTTGATCCTGGCAGTGTACCTGAACTTAGTGGCTTCCCCTGTTACTTTTAGACTCTTTTAGGGTGGTTTAGGCTTCCCACTGTGGATTCCCTTATATTCATCTGCAGCACTGGGGTATCCCCTTCTTGTGCAGTAATGCCCTGCTTGTTAAGTAGAGATCCCCCTTTTTCCCCAGCTTATCTGTAGAGTTACACACTTGGTCTGCCAACCAGATTCTCATGTCCTCAGGCAATGTGCTAAGGGCTTGTTCCCTCACCAAAAGGTCTGCAAGCCCTTCAGAAGTGGTGGTCTGACACCCACTCACCCACCTTTGAAAATAAGTGCTTAACTCAGCAATATAATTACACACATTTTCATCTGCCTTGCATCTATGCAAAACATTTTTTTCTGTAAGCTTAAGGTGTTAACTTAAAACATTCAAGTAAACATTTTTTTTTTACTTTGTCACAGTTTAAACCATCAGTGTCATACAATTTAGAAACAGCAGTTACAACTTTACCATAGAGTAAGGGGGGGGTCAGGAACCATACCCAGAGCCCTCGGTCAGCATTATACTGTTTACATACTCTTTCAGATATATGAATAAAACTATCAGAATTATCACCCTCTGTAAATTGTGGAAGAAATTTACTGACCTTTATTGCTTCTGGGGTTTGGTTATTCCCTTCCTCATTGCCTCCATGACTGTAGTGAAGAGTCAGCATCTCCCTGTTCAATTCATGTCTCTGTACCTCCAGATGGATTTTTAAGTCCTCTGAGGAAAAGGTGAACTGTCCTGGTTCTGAAGGCTGCAAATTCCCACCACCAGACTGGTTATCTGCCTGGTTGCTGGTCTGAGCTGTGACTAAGGCTGAAATAATTTTTTCTTTAGTTAGGTTAGCGTGCACCAGTCCTTTGGCTTCACACACCTGGGCCAAGTGGCTCTTTGCCAGCTTGCCATAATCCTCTGCTGACATCTTTGCTTGTTTTCCTTGACTAAATTAAACTAAGAAAAAAATAAAAACTGGTTGTGAAATGAATCTCTGAATGTTTACCTTGTGGCTGCTGAGAGGACACACCTTTAGTGACAACCGGCTACAGTAGTTAATGTAATATCCACACCACTGCTCACGTGACGTCCCCACTCTAAGCCAGTAATAAAGTAGCCTGAATCCTCACCACTGGCACTGGAGAGGTGCATTCACTTGGAACAAAAATGGGTGCACTCAGTATTTCCAGATGCAGCTCTCTGCATCAAGCACACTTTCCTTTAAGAGCACACAGGTAACACGCTCAGCCTGGGGTCTGGGGCTTTCTCTCTCTCTGTCTCTCCCCAGGTCCCCAGTGAGGCTCCCCACTGGCACAGCTGCAGAGTTAAGTCCTCAGCCAAATGGCCAAGTCCTCCACCATTCTCTCTGTGAAACCAGTGCTTTGTGACCCTGCTCCAAGTAGCTGAGGCACACACACTCCTTGAGATTTAATTTGCACGCTCACGGGCATGTGCATACACACACACACACACACACACACACACACACACACACACACACACACACACACACACACACACACACACACACCTGGGAAAGGCTGGCACAGGTTTACTAGTTATGTCCCCTTGTTCCTAGACTATAAGGTAGTTACTGCCACCAGACACTCCCAAGCCAGCTACTCTAAGGCTCTTACAAGGCTACCCTATTATACTGAGTGAAATTAATATTAATACGAATTGTGGTTTGACCAATGCAGTATTGCTTTCAGGAGTGGCCACAGAGTCACCAAACAGATATGAGTAGTCTCAAAGATTAAAATATTCTCTAAACGACCAGCCACAATGAACAATTTAAATTTATTTAATAATAAAAGAACATGAAAATACTGAATATCTATTTACAGTAAACACTAAAGTTTCAACCACAGGAAATATTAAAATAACACAAATTAATAAATTCACCCAGATGCAGAAAAACAGTACTTACTAATCTCACTATGTTTTCCTGACTAATGTAAAGCGTTACTATTCCCTGGTCACTTACTAGCGCAATGCAAGATGAAGTAGGTGAGAGATCCTTCTGTGTCAGGTTTCCAAAACAGAGTGCCATGAGACTATAGTCTCAACTAGTATTAAACATTATTTTAGTGAGAGATTCCAGAATGACATCACATACATCTGGTCATCTGACTTCTGGTTCCCATGCAATCCTCCATTGCTAGCAACTGCCAAAATCTTGCATCTGTTTATCAGTAGTATATGCATAGAGACCCTTGCTAAGGTCTGCTGCAGCTCATGGAAGTCATGAAACCATAAACACTTTCACTCTTCCTATAGGAGCTAATAAACCATACTTCTTACAGACATTGTGTATCTGGCTTCATTCAAAACTGTGGGATAACATCTTTATGGCCTAGGCCCCGTAATTTAATTTCTTGATGTTTTCCAGTGTTAGCTGGAGCTGATCTTAACCTCTTCTCATCCAATATCCTCTGTTAAAATATATGTTTAATTCAGTTCCAGTACAGTCAGGACCCAGCATTAGTAATTTTTTCTAACAGAAGCGGCTGTACAGATGCATTTTTCAACACAAGCATCTGTACAGATCAACAAAACAAAGTCCAGTCGCCAGCACCAAGGAAACAAAAACTGAGAAAACAAGTAGACTGGAACTGTGGCGCAGAAACAAAAATCCACAGGCTTAGCATACCAAATCTTTAGTACTAATATTTACTTACATTATAGAAGCAATCATCCTCCTTTCGTAGAAAAGAACATCCCCAAAAGGCAGCTTATTAAAGGTAGCAGATTGACAAGTAATGATGAGAAACTAGTTGATGAGTTTAATTTTATAGTTGAATTATTTATACATAGCTAAATTTCACCTTATAAAATGCATTAAAACCATAATTCTTTATTTGCATATTGCATGTAGCCCATTAGCCCCCATCTTAAAATTAAAATAAAGTACAATCCAAATTCGAATTGTTTCTAGAATTCAAAGAATTTGTGTGGCAACTTAGAGTGGATGCCACTAACCCGCCCGGACTGAATGATGTAGTTTCTCTCTCCAGCTATTTAAAATTAAAAGCTGAACTTTTTTTTGGGGGGGGGGGGCATGTATATTTTTGTGGCAACACAGTAACATTTTCTTATTTTAAGTACACCATTTATTTTTGTGGAAATGTATTTTGGATTGTAATTTATTTTAATTTTGAGATTGGGCTGATGGGCTATATGCAATATGTAAATTAAGAAGTATGGTTTTAATGCATTTTATCAGGTGAAATTTAGCTATGTATAACAACTAAAACAACAGTGATTTTTAGGTGCATTTTGCTTTAATGACATGTGACTTTGCCTGGCTTTAAAAGGAAGTGATGTAAGAATAATTCCTGTTTTAATCTGAAGAAGTCAAGTGTAACAACAGAAGAAAGCGCTAATTAAACTTTGTATCCAGTTTCACTGGCCAGTGTTCAATTTCTTTACATGGCTGTAGATAGTATTATAAGAAATATAATAACAAGCAATTGGACAATTATAGATGATAAAGAATTATTTAAGGTTGTTGGTAGCAAACATAAATTTGTGTATAAAAATAACAGTAATTTGAAAATGATATTACAAAATCATAGTATACCATACGTTTTAGAAAAGTGGCAAACAGATAAAGCAAAAGGAAACTACACAAGTGGAGAATGCAGACCACTATTTTTTTCTTTATTTGACTTGCACCATAAAAATACTAGGACGTTTTAATTGTAAAACTAAAGGGGTAGTTTATATTTGTTTATGTAGTGGATGTTCTTCTTTTTATATAAGAATGACCACCAAGGTGTTAAGAGGAAGAGTTAGGGAGCACTTGTATAACATAAAAAGTAAGGATTCTAAAAGTGCCCTGTTTAAGGATACTTGGGTATCTGAAAAATACAATACATTTTTATTTGCAGTTTTGGAACAAGGAAAAGTAGATATGAGAGGGGCTGATTTTAAAAATTACCTGGAACAAAAAGAGGCCTTGTGGCAAATAAGATTAAATTCTGATAAAAAAAACAGGATTAAATTATATGGTAAAGATAAAATGTTTTTTAAGGAACAGGAGATTATACTTAAGAAAATGAGTAATGGGTTATAGTTTTTAGTGGTATGTGTCCTTTTAAAATGTTTTATTGTTTAATTGAGTCAGTTGATGGTTTTCTTGGTTCTAAGATTTAAAAATGGATGTCTGAAACTTGAGATTCATTCTGATGAAGCCTTGTGACGAAAGCGTTTAATAAAGATTTGGTATGCTAAGCCTGTGGATTTTTGTTTCTGCCATTCAGTTCCAGTCTCTTTGCTTTATCTGTACAAATCAGTTTGATATAAGAATGACATAATTCTTTACAAAATTCCAGCTAGCTGTACTGGCATACATTACATATCACTGCCCTACTTCTCCTGGCATAGCTGGCAATACCTCACATCGTCACACATGTATTTTCTGAACCACATTTGTGTTTGGGATGGGGAGTAAGATCGATCAAGCAGTAGCAGCAGCAGTTCAAAAGTTTACATATCTCTTAACCTAGTAGCTGAAGAAATGTGGATAAAGCCTAAAAACTGTAAAGTTTATTGAATAGCAACAGTTGTGTTTAGCAAGCTTTTTCCTGAACCACAGCTGTATTGGGGGGTGGAGAGTAAGATCGATCGATGTATAGCAGCAGCAGTTCAGAGGTATGCACATCTCTTGACCTCATAGCTCAAGAAATCTGGATAAAACCTAAAAATTGTAAAGATGCTTGAATAACAAGGGCTGTCATGTATTTTCTGAGTCACACTTGTGTTTGGGGGCGGGGAGTGAGATCAGCTGAGCAGTAGCAACAGCAGAAGTTCAAAGTTCTAGTAGCTGAAGAAATATGGATAAAGCCTAAAAACTGTAAAGTTTATTGAATAACAGAACTTTTGTTTAGCAACCTTTTTTCCTGAACCACAACTTTGTTTGTGGACGGGGAGTAAGTTTGATCAAGCTGTAGCAAAAACAGTTTAGAGGTTTGCATACCTCTCTACCTCATATCTCAAAAAATCTGGATAAAGTCTAAAAAGGGGGCACAAAGGTTCAAGAATAGGAATAGATTTTAAGCATGCTTCTCAATCTCTCAGAGCAAGAAATCTGGACAAAGCCAAAAATACTGGTGGCACAATGGCCCAAATATAGGGACAGATTTTAAATAATTGCTCCTGTAAACTCAGTTGCTAGAATAACAGGTTTTGCATTATGCATTTTCTGAGGGATATGAAGCCTGAAAGTCAAATGTCTGCCATTTATTTTTTATTATTTAGTGACTGCAGTCCTCATATTGGTTTCCCACAATTCCATTGGAGTGGGCAGGGTTACATAGATTCATAGGTAGGTGCTAGGCTATCAGCCCAAGGGCCTAAGTAAGCCTAGCCAAGAAGGTTCCCTGGTTTACACCACCCAAGAAAGTTTAATTTCCTGTGCACCTGTCAAGCAGAGCCACAGAAGTGATCCCCGGGTTGCATTTCCTATTTCCCATCCATTCATCAAGATTTTTCTTGAACAGTGCTAATGAGGAACTTTGCTTGACATAGCTTGTTCCAGAGTATGGGAAGTCTCTGGGACAGGAATCTATCCATCCAGCATGTCCTGTTTATTGTGGTGACAAGGTTTAGGTCCCTAGAGCGTGTAGCTTGGAGGAATTAAGATTTCTTTAGGTGTAGCATGTCCAGCAGCTCTGGGTTTAACATAGCTTTATATGTTAGGCAGAGATCTCCTTGGAATAGGCGATATGCTACAGAGTAAAGCTGGAGTTTTTTGAGACGGCCAGTGTAGGGCATCTGTTTGAGGTCTGTAATCCTCTGTGAGGTACTTCTGTGGCCTTTCCAGCTGCTGCAGATGTCTTGAGGTACATTCCGAAAGGGACATTGTACTCTATAATGGGTCTGATGAGTGCCGAGTAGAGGGGAACAATGACCTCTTTTTTCCTGGATGAGAACCCTTTTGTGATGACGTGTGTTACATAGAAGGATTTCCTGACTACTGTGGCGATGTGTTTATCAAAGAAGAGACTACTGTCCACTGGGGTCCCAAGGTCTCTTATCACACATTCGGCGTTAAGTAGACTGTCGTTTATGTGGTAGTTCATGGGTACATAGTTTTTACCAAAGGGGATGACCATGCACTTTTTGGCATTGAGCTTGAGGCCATGCCTCTGACACCAGGCATCTGTCTCAGTGAGGCCTTTCTGTAGGATGTCCACATCATTTGGGGACTCAACTATGGCTCCTAGTTTGCAGTCATCTGCAAACTTCGTTAGCCAGAGGCCTTCTATGTTAGCCTGCACTTCAGAGAAGTAGATACCAAACATGAGAGGTCCCAGGACTGAACGCTGTGCAACTTTTACAGTGTGGGTTCTGTCAGTGGGCCAGTTGACAACCCATCTTGTGGCATAGGGATTTATGCCTAGTTTAGTGAGTTTAGCTATAATTCCAGAATGGGGGATTGGTGTAGTCAAGATAGGCTGTGTGAACCACCTTACACTCGTCTACGGCTTTGGTGACTGCCTCAAAGAAGTCGATTAGGTTCAGAAGGCATGATCTGCTTTTCACAAACCCGAACTGGGTGGGGTCCAGAATTTGGAGGTTACCAGTGTCTTTGAGTTACATGATTATACATTCCATGGCCTTGCAGACCAGGCTCGTCAGGCTAATAGGACAATAGTTCCCAGGATCACTGGTGGCTCCCCATTTGTGGAGTGGGATAACTGCTGCTGTGAGCCATTCACTGGGTACAAAACCTGATGTTAGACTATGATTGAACATGGTGCTTAGGTGGAGAGCCAATTCGTTTTGAAGTTCATGTAAAACGCAGCATGGGATGTTGTCAGGTCCCATGGATGCTGTGTTTTTGGTTTTAGATAGTGCAGCTTTTACCTGCATAGATGTGATTACAGGGGCTGTGCATTCTTCCTGTATAGATATGAGCCTTTTAGGGGGTGAGAGGGGGATAAAGTTAGCACTGAACCTATCTGCCAGGATGTTGGCAATATCAGTTGTTTCTGTAATTTTCGTGCCGTTGTACTGTAACTCAGATTTTATCTGGGTGTTGCCATTGCGATTCTTGACATAGCTGTAGAATGCTTTGTGGTTGCCCTTAGAATCAGTGGCGATTTTGTTTTCGCAGCTAGCTTTGGAGGATCTTATAAGGGATCTCAGCTTCTTATTGAGGCTGACCAGGGAGCTCCTTCACTCATGGGATTTTACACTCTTTTGCAACAGTTCCTTCCTTCTGTTGTAGAGTTGTTTATGGTAGGGGACCACCAGATTGGCTTCCTTTTTTTGGAGGATAGCTTCTTGGTTCTGTTTGGGATAGCTTGATCCATGCACTCGTGTAAGTGCTTATAGAGTGCGTTTGTGTAGTATTCAGCAGTCATAAATGTATTGACCATCTGCATGGGTGTCATGAAGTTTGCCACTTTTGTCTTAAGAAGCATGAAGTTGGCTTTGGAGAAATTTTTTACTGTGATTTCCTTAATGGTGGGTGGGCGTGGGATGCGGGGTTGCCCCTGGTGGGGGTGTGGATAAGTTGATCCAGGGCATTGGAATTTATGAATTCCAGAAAGCGTTGAGCGAAGGAGTTGGTACATGAGTAGTTTTCCTAGTTAATGGTGGGGTAGTTGAAATCGCCCATAATTAGGGTGTTTGGTTGAACCCTAATATTTTCCACTATATCAGGAAAAGAGGAGTGGGAATCCTGGGGCATGGTGGGGAATCTGTAGCAAGCTACAATTTGGATTGCAGTTTTGACCAGAGTTAGTTGCACATGGAAAACCTCGGATGCATTATGCTGTGCAACTAGCCAGGAGGTGTGGATATCCTTAATGAATATGGACACACCTCCGCTTTGGTGTTCTGGTCCAGGTTAGATGGCCGAAAAGTGTGGTATGAGTTATAGCCTGGTAATGCAGGGGTGCTCTGTAGAGCCTTGAACCAGGTCTCAGTCACTGCACAGATATCGATGTTCTCCATTTTAAGGAGTGCCTCGAGTGAGTGCATTTTGAGATTTAGACTTCTACTATTGAGTAGCATTACCCTCAGTTTTTGCTTGCTTGTTCCTGTTACAGTGGTGAATTTGTCATTTGAACCTTGCCTAAAAAAGGCACTATAGGGGCGGAAAGAGCCTTAGCCAGTATCTGTAATCCCAGGAGCGACAGGTGCAGGCCATCTCTGGCAAAGCATCGTGGTCTGTCGACCATGTTGTCCCAGGCAGACAGATACTGGATCCCCTTAGAATGACACCAGAAGCTTAGCCAATTGTTGAAATCAATCATTTTGTCCTTGTACTGCGGTATCATTCTGGGCAGTGGCAGGATGCTACTCAGGGCTAGGGTCATAGCTGCCTATGCTGCAAGATCGGAGACCTCTTCCATGTCTCTTTTCATGTAGTCCAGGGAGGTACGTCTCTGGTCGTTCACACCAACATGGACAATGACAGAGTCATATTTGTACTTGTGGAGTGACCTCAGTGAGTGGGTTATGTGGCGGATTCTGGCACCGGACAGGCAGCTTGACAGTAACCTTCTCCTTGTTTAGCCTGGTGAGTGGGACATCAGTGTGCCTGACTATAGAGTCACCTATGACTAGTGTGTTGGGTATGTTGATTTGCCTTACGCTGTGGTTTATTGGCACACTGAGTCTGTGGGCTATGTGTCATTTGGGTTGTGTTGGGGGGTGGAGGTTGCTTGCGTTTCTGTTTTGAAAGTTTGTGTCTTGAGCAGATTATTATTGAGAGCCTCTGCAAATGTTTTTGTGTTTCTGTGTGTGGATTTTTGTGGTGTAGGTTTAGTGGGACTATGTGATGAGTGTGGTGTGGTGCAAGTGTTTACCTTCTCCTCTTGACTGTCATGTTCAGTCTTGGTTGGAGAGAGCTTTACCTCCAATTTGGCTAAATAAGGGCATCTCCCACAGGTTGTGGTGTTGGGTGGTAGGAGGAGCGGGTTGTCTGTGTACATGAGGCAATTGCTACATTACCTCAAGATGCCCAGATTCATCAGATAGATAGGCGAGAACACTGGGAGATGACCCTTGGACATGCCTGAATAAAAAACTACTTTCCTCTAGACAATTGAGGAAAGTGAGTATAAGAGCTGTTTTTCTCTAAGCAAGTGAGGAAAGTTAGTACAAAAACTGTTTTCCTGTAGGTAAAGAGGAAGGTTGAGTGCTGCAGTAATTTGTAGCTTATTTAGTGCTAACAACAAGTTCTGAACAAGGACTGAGCACAACTAAGCAACTTCAAGTGCTAAAACTAAGAATTTGTTCCTGGATCTTGTGGTAGATAGGCTACATAGTGCTTACCACTCCCATTGATGAGCTAGAATGCTTCCCTGCAACACAGAAAGGCTTAGGGGGCTCAGAAGCTTACAAACAGTCCTGGATACAGCAAGTCAGTATCTGGGCTAAACTAGTTACAGGAAAGGTGGGAAACGAGTGCAAACACAGGCTTTTAAACCAGCAGGTTGAAAGAGATGAAAAAACTGCCCAAACGGCCAATAAACTACAATTTCTGGGCCAGAAACCACTCTTGTGGTAGATAGGCTACCTTGTACTTCCCACTGATAAGCTAGAAGGTTTCCCTCCAACACAGAGAGGCTTGGAGAGCTCAGAAGCTTACAAACAGTCCTGGATACAGCAAATCTGTATGTGGACTAGACTAGTTACAGGAAAGATGAGAAAAGTGCAAATGTGGGCTTTTAAACCAGAAAGTTGAAAGAGATGGAAACACTGCCCAAACTGCCAGTAAACTACAATTTCTGGGCCAGAAACCACTCTTGTGGTAGATAGGCTACCTAGTGCTTACCACTCCCACTGATAAGCTAGACGGCTTCCCTCCAACACAGAAAGGCTTTGGGGGCTCAGACGCTTACAGACAGCCCTGGTTACAGCAAATCTGTATCTGGACTAAACTAGTTACAGGAAAGGCAAGAAACAAGCTTAGAATTTTTTTTTGGAAAAGTGGAAAGGGAGAAAGGAGAAACAGAAGAGGATTCAAAATTAAGAACCTAAGTGACTTGCCCTTCACAAATGTTCTCTCTGTATTAGGTAGAATGAGCTAGTGACACTAGACTGGAATAGAGCTGGGATAGAGCTGAACAGATGGGACTGATAGGAGTGTCTGAAGTCAAAATATGATCTCACTGTACTCTGTTGAGTGAGCAAATGAGATAGACCCAGGAGGAGTGTTCAAACACAAGTTTACAGGAGGGGCGGGCAATTCCAAAGCCACCAAGATTAATACCAGAACAAGGAGGGCAGACGGGAAACTAACTGCAGAGAGAGAGAGACCACAGTATTCTATGAAACAATTAAATAGAAAAATAAATAACTACAGAGACACACAGACCGATGAAACAATTAAATAGACAGAAAAATAAAATAAAATGCAGTATAGTCTTTAACACTGCAAGTTTGTACTTAACACTGCAAGTTTGTACTTAACTCAGCTAGTAATGCAGTTGATTGTAGGTATGTAGCAGAAGGCAAACAACACAGATATTGAGCAGTAATAATTATATATGCAAATGTTATGTTAATCAGCATCCTGATTTGTGGCAAGTTGTACCTACTTTTCATGGGCCTTTGTCCAGATTTTTGATGTTTCCAGATTGACAGGCATCCCCACATCCAGTTTTTTTATGTCCTTTGCAGTATTCATTACTTCAGTTACAGTTGGTTTAGCTCTTGATTTTCTTTTTCTTGTAATTGCTTTTTTGGCAGCCAATAACATTAAACTTAGTAAGGTTGTGCTAACTCTTGGCTATTGAGATCCTATATCCTAGCTCAGGAGAATCATTTCCTTAGCTATAGCCATTTTTACCCCAAACATTTCTGTCTAAGTAACCAACACAGCAAACCAGAGTTCAGATAAAAAAAACGACAGCAGGAACCAGATCCAAAATATTTATTGCACTTAGCGCCTTGGCCACCACTCTCTGAAGGCTGTGGTGGCTGAGGCGCTAAGTGCAATAAATATTTCTGTCAAAGTACTCTCTAGGGAATTTTCAAAATCTTCCAGTTTACTTTCCCAAAAGCATGTTCTCAATTATGTCTCCCTCTTTCCAGTCACACCTCCAGCATTTGCTGCTTAAGTAAAGAAAAATCCTATGAAGCCTGTTTGGGGTATAAACATACCTACTCAGACATTTCTATGTACAAATCCTAAACTTTCTGGACTTTGTTGCAAACTTGGGAGCATTACAAATATCTTCCCATTGTTCCTTTGTGAAAAGAAAATGGAAATGCAGTTGACATATTTTCTAACTTCCTCTAATTAACTATAACATATATAACTATATATTAACAATATTTGGGAAGAAACAAAAGAAAAGCCAATACAAAAAAGTGAGAAGCTGGAAGCTCACAATTAAGGATAATATGCACTACTAGTTATCCCTGCTTTAATAGCAGCTTCAGTTCTAGACTCAAAACTCCACCAGACCTGGTCTTTCACTTAGAACTCCCTCTCCTTGTACTCTTATCAGTCCCTGATAGGGAAGGCAACCTGTAACCTATAGTCCAAATTTCTGCTTAGCCTTATCCCAGTCTGTTACATATCCTTCTTGAGTTATTTGCTCTCAATACCTTGTTTCCTTTCCTGGTGTCCTCCAGTAAATTCCAGTTCTCCCTTACTTATTTCTGTACCCTACCACCAGATATAACTATTGGTAACATTTTATAAATGTAGTATTCGTATAATTATTTTCCTTATGGACTTGAATCTAAAATCCTGCCCGCCACCACCAACATTTCATCATCCTCATGTTCCACTTTGATAATATAGACTTATGCTTGATTTATGTATATGAGCTTTTAAATGTACAGCTGTAAAGAAAGCCTTCAAATTGGATAACCTTAAAATAACTTGTCCTCTGGAGAGAATCAGCTTATACCATGTATCTCTTGCCATTGTCCTCTCACAAATAAATTCTTTCTACCTTTTGTTAATTGCCATCCACTGCTTTTCCAATGGTTAATACAGATATGCTTGATCTGTATGTAAAACTAAGGAGACTGAAAACATTTTCACTGCTTTTTATTTTATTTATTTTTTATTTATTTAACATTTGTTGACCGGGAATGTCCGACTAGGTTCAACAGAGCCTGTTTTCAGCAGAGGCCCGGGGAGAAACGCTCCAGATGCATGTCTTTGGAATGTGGGAGGAAACCGGAGTACCCGGAGGAAACCCACGGAAACACAGGGAGAACATGCAAACTCCACACAGAAGGCACCCCAGCCGAGAATCGAACTGGAGAACCTCTTGCTGTGAGGCGACAACGTTAACCGCTGCACCACTGTGCTTTTATCTTACTGTCCATATCCTTAATTGTGAGCTTCCAGCTTCTCACTTTTTTGTATTAGCTTTTCTTTTGTTTCTTCCCAAATATTGTTAGCAGCCATATTAAATGATGATCTGATGTCATTTTTATTCATTCCTCAACTGTTGGGTTCAGATCTGAATCGGATGCTTTTTACAGCTCATGGAACACTGAAAGCTCTCAAGCTCCTATCTTACCTATGATGCACTAGTCCCCTGCCATACCTCAGATCTTGTTTCCACTCTTTCACGTTAAGACATTGGTTGCTGTTAGCTGTTGAGTATTTCTTATTTTTAATGAGTAATTTCAAAATGTATCTTTTACAATCTTTTATATTTGAATTTCATGTCTTGCCCTTATTACACCTTTTTTAATGAATTCCCTTAATTACCATTTTTTGGTAATCCTTTTCTCCCTTTTACTTCTATAGGTATTTCTGTGTTAATTACCAGTGCTGGTATTTTCTCTTAGTTGATTAATTTAAAAAAAAAATTCTCTCCTTATCTTTTTTGTTTCTCCTTTCCTGGGCTGTTTAGTAGCAGTGTCAGGAAAAAACTATGGGTTTTCAAAAACCTAAGGCCTGTAGCCATAAGATCCCCTTGTCTGATGCATACAAGCTATGTGTTTATTGCTTAGCCCCAACTCATTTTATTTATTTATTTATTTATTTATTTAACATTTGTTGACCGGGAATGTCCGACTAGGTTCCACAGAGCCTGTTTTCAGCGGAGGCCCGGGGAGAAATGCTCCAGATGCATGTCTTTGGAATGTGGGAGGAAACCAGAGTACCCGGAGGAAACCCACGCGAACACAGGGAGAACATGCAAACTCCACACAGAAGGCACCCCAGCTGAGAATCGAACCGGAGAACCTCTTGCTGTGAGGCGACAACGTTAACCACTGCACCACTGTTTATATTCTATATGTGAGATATGTAAGGGCTTTAATCCAAGGGGCCTTATCAGCCAGAAGAATAAATTAATATTAATTGGATTAATGCCATCATCATCTTTTGATGTGGCATCTGGGTCTCAAATCCCCAAGAAAAGTGATAAGAAGGAAGCCTAAAAAACATCCTTCGGCCTGTCAGGCTCTTCAGCTCCAAGTTTGGAGCCGCCTTCAAAAATAGCTAAATCACTGGATCCGATCCCATCAGATCTGAAATCTAAAACATCTGATCCATTTTCTTTGGATCCAATGTCTAAAGTGAACACAATTGAGAAGGGAAAAAAGTGCTTGGAAACAGTATCAAAATCACTACAAACCAAAGCACTTGCAGAACCAGCAAACAAAACGCCTCTTCAGTTCGGTGAACCAAAATGATTTAATGCCACAAAAAAATAACTTAAGTTTTCGTCCTTAGATTTCATCAGAATGAATAGTTACACAAGCTAGTACTTAAGTCTTTCGGCTTTTCCCGGTTAGGGGTCGCCATAGCGGAACTCCGGTCCGCTCATGATTGGCAGTGGATTGTACGGTGCCAAATTGCCAGGCTGACACCCAACTTTCAACGAAGGCACACCCATTCACGCTCGCACCTACCTGCATGTCTTTAACGTCACTCGACCGTGGGGAGGACATGCAGACTCCACACAGAAGGCGCTCCAGCCAAGAATCGAGCGGGAGAACCGCTTGCTGTGAGGCGACAACGCTAACCGCTGCACCACTGCGGCTAATAGTTACACAAGCTAGTAATCTCCTTAAATAACCATCCCTTCCCATTAACAAAACAATTAACCAATTAAAACATTTAATATGATTGAATATAGTGCTTTCAAAATTCAACTGTAAAAACTCCTAAAACAAACAAGTCACTTATTGCAATAACAGGTTTTAAAAACAGATTTTAAAAACAATGAATCACACAATTAATATGTAAATACATAAAATGCAGGCCATCAAATATAATAATATAGAAATAAATAAGATGTGTTGCACCAAAATTTTAAATTGTGTTGAAACAATGCCACTGTGATACATCTCTTATCTCTATATGTGACTTTTTCTCCGGGCCTCTACTGAAAATGGAAATATATCCAGCTAGACTAGCCCGGTTAACAAATGTAAAATAAATAAATAAATAAATAAAATACTAGTAGAACACTGCCATCTACTGGTCAAGAAATAATGCTAAATGAAAACATAGTTTAGCAGATCTAAGTTTGAGGACAGGGGCTAAAGAAATATAGTCATTCAAGGCTGGTTCGCTGTTGGCCTCCAAACTCAACTGCCAAAATTGTTCCCTGTACTCTATAGTTGTCTCCCAGGGACCACCTCGAGGGTCCTGTTCTATTTTTTCTATGACAAAGAAACCAAAAACTGCATCTTTACAAAGTGTGGTATGTCTGAATAGTGCATTATTAGTATCTTGCTTACTGATGTCATAGAGATGTTCGTATATTCGCCTCTTAAATTTCCTAGTGGTCTTCCCTATATAGAAGGCTCTACAGGGTTTACAAATGGCGATGTGTATGACCCCCATGGTGTCACAGTTGGAGAATGCATTGGTTTCTAATTTTATGATGTTCTTCGTGTTTCACTGTTGCAGTCATTACATTTGGGTAATCCTGCTGGCAGGTTGCCCTCAGCCGGTCTGAAATTTCAAAGTCTTGGGTCTTGCGTCGGTTGCTGTCGTCCCTTCCCTGACGTCAGGGGTATAAAAGAAGCAGCCGACGCCATTTTCTTCAGTCTTTCTTGTCGCGCGGTGCCCGAAGCAGAAGCAGTTCGCAAGTGCTGGTTGGCAGACTCCTGAAATTTTTGTGTTTTTTCAGAACCAAAGTCTTCAATAAAGCTAAGTATCCCAATGGGGAAACTTTTTTCTTGCTCCAGACCGATGTCAGAAAAAGTTAATAATTGTATTACTTGTGGAAAGCAAATACCTCATAAGGATTTTCATTCTTACTGTAGTCCTTGCCTAGGCCCCGATCACAATGTTTCTGGTTGTCTGTTTTATGCTAGATTTAACCAACGCACTATTAAGCATTAGTATACTTTTGCTTTAAAGTATTTTGGTCGCAGGTTTAATTATCCTAAAATGTTGTCGGATAGCCATCCGACTACCGGAGTTTACAAAAAACGCAAAGAAAAGGATAGAGAAAAACAACCAAGGCCCAAAACTGACAACGAAGCTTCTCCTAAGCCAGTCGCCGGTTCTCAGTGAGGCGCTTTCGCAGCCCCTGACACCCGCTACTTTAGAGTCGCAGGCCGCTACCGACTCCCACGTGGAGTCAGCCATGCTGCTGGATACTCAAAGTATTGGAGCCTTGGACACTAATCCCTCAGATGGGTCCAGAGCCGCTGAGCAGATAACGGCTTCTGAGGGTGTATTCAGACCACAACATCTTTACATTAAAACGACTTCAGCTTCAAAAACAAGGACTAAAGCAGCTTCTAAAGCAAAGAAACAAACTCATGAGCCACGTGTACAGGCCTCTATGCCCAAAAAACAGATGATCAAGATGGCCGAAGACCTGATTACCTTGATCGGGGGTTCCCATCCCCCTCCTGATAAGAGACCTAGGCAGGAGACTGACTATGAATCTTAAGATCAGATTTCTATTTCTTCTGATTCCTCTTCTGATCAGGGATATTCTTTACCCCCCCATGAGTATTCTGATGCTGAAGAAATCTATACCTTCAGCATCCCCTCCTGAGGATTATTCCTTTGGGGAAACCTTGCATACCATGAGGGAGCATTTTCCCTGGGAAAGCCAAGATTTTTCAGAATCTAAAAAGAGGCTCAGGGATTTCCTTTTACTACCATAGCACAGGCCTCTAGCCATTCCCCCTGTGTTAGACATTGTAGATGATGTGTTTTCGGTGTCTAGTTTGATCCCTGAATCCTTACCTCCAGCTCCTGTTAAGCCTGACAGATACTACAGGGTTCCTGGCTCACACAAATTTCTTTTTAAAAACCCTGCTGCTGACCCAGAAACTATTTCACAGGGTCCCAAGGGAGTTAAGGCCACTGCAGCAAAAAAAAAACAACCCCCTCTGACAGAGATTCAAGGGCACTGGATAGATGGGGAAAAAAAGTTTACACATCTGCAACTTTGGCTATAAGGGCCTTAAACTGTCGTTTTCATATGCTCATGTATCAGCAACATCTCATGGGATTGCTTAAACAGAAAATGATGTTAAATTCTGAATGTGCTGAAAACAAGGAAATGCAGGATTTATTGCATGCAGCTGAACAAGCTGGAAAGTATAATTTGCAATGTGGTTTTGATTCTTTGGAGGCCTCCTGCAGGGCCGCAGTTACGGGTTCTGTAATTAGGAGGCATGCTTGGTTAAAAGAACAAAATCTGCCTGATCATGTTAAAGTTAAGTTACTAGATGCACCTTTACAGCATGGTACTTTGTTTGGTGCTAAGGCAAAAGAGGTGTTAAATAAAATGGAAGACAAAGCTAAATCTATGCAAACTGTTAAAGAGTTTTTACAAGTACAGCCACCTAGGTTTAGTAGTCACTGGCCTACAAAAAAATTGGGCCTTTCCTGTGTCAGACAGACCTCAAAGGGGCAGATCCAGACACCCAAGGGGAAGATCCCAGGTACAAGGTTCTTATAGGTCAAAACAATGGGGGTGCTTCTACCTCCAAAGCTGGAGAAGATAAAGCACAAACATACAGAAAGCAGTCCCAATGACTTTCCCCTGCCTGCACCAAGCACTTATCTTCTGGCAGCACCCTTAGGGGGAAAATTAGCACTTTTTGCTCAAAATTGGCACATTATAACCCAAGACAAATGGGTTCTAAATATAGTGTCACAAGGCTACAAATTCCATTTCCATACTCTGCCAAAGACAAACGGCTGGTCATATCTGCCAAACAAATCAATGGGCAGAGATACAAAAACAAGTTTCATCCCTCATGGACATGGGGGCCATTCAGCAAATACCAGAGCAAGAGCAGGAAGACTGTTCTTGGTACCCAGAAAGGACAAGGCCTGGAGGCCGATACTGGACCTATCTATTCTGAACACATTCCTGGATATTCCAAAATTCAAAATGTGACTTTGCAGCAGCTTCTGCCCATGCTGGGCAAGAACGCTTGGCTTGTGACTTTAGACCTAAAAGAGGCGTACCTGCATGTTCCAATCAGACAATCAGGCAGAAGACACCTCAGATTCAAGGCTGGTTCAATACATTACCAATTCTCTGCACTGCCCTTTGGCTTATCTACTGTGCCCAGGGTCTTTACAAATTGCCTGGCACCAGTAATTGCATTCTGCAGACAAAGAGGAATACAAATATATACCCTTACTTGGACGACTGTCTAATTCAAGCAGAGAACAAGGACATTCTTCTTCAACATCTGGCATTTGTGAAAAGACTTCTAACATGCCTAGAGTACACAATCAACGAAAAGAAATCAAAACTAGTACCCTCTCAAGATATAACATTCCTGGGTGCAAGCTTGAATACAACTGCCCAGATGATTTATCTCGCGCCAGACAAAGGCAACTGACTACCTATTTCACAATGTTAGCAACAAAGGCCCAGTTATCTGCAAGAAAAATTCTGAAGGCTTTGGGCTTTATGGCATCCTGCATTCTACTAATTCCTTATGCAAGACTGCATATGAGGAAACTTCAATCGTACCTAAAAAGTGTTTGGACTCAATATTGCCACAGTCTGGAAACAATGATTACTCTCTTTCCCTGCCTGCAACAGGAGTTTCGATGGTGGGCAAAGGCTTGCCACCAGAACAAGGGACAGCCATTCACATTACCCCCAGCCAGGCAGACACCAACAACGGATGCATCAGATTATGCCTGGGGGGCCCACATGGCAGGAAGATGCATTGAGGGCACATGGACCTCAAACCAAATGCATCTACATATCAATCAAAAAGAGATGCTAGCTGTTCAAAATGCCATGACAGCCATCAAAGACGTACTTCATCCGGGACAACTACTGATAAAGACAGACAACACCATGGTCATGTGGTATATAAACAAGCAGGGGGGCACACATTCTTACCCCCTTTGCAGGCTAGCCATGACATTGTGGGACACAGCTTTGACTTACCAAGTACATTTGCAGGCACAATTCCTGCCAGAAAAGGAAAATACTCTGGCAGATGAACTAAGCAGAAACCTCATGGATCCCCATGAGTGGCAGCTGGATCCACAAGTCTTCAGCATGATAACAAGGAAATGGGGATGCCCGGACATAGATCTATTTGCCTTCCCTCACAACTACCAACTAAAAAGATTCTGCACAGGGACTTATCACAGACAAGCATGGGAAGTGGGCGCCCTATCTTTCAGCTGGAAAAACCTATCAGTATATGCCTTCCCTCCACTGCCTCTCCTCCCCAAGGTACTCCTAAAGGTCAGACAGGAGAAACCAAAGATGATACTGATTGCCCCAGACTGGCCCCGCCAGTACTGGTATCCAATCCTAAGGAACTTGTTTCATTACCCAGCTTGGACCTTACCTCAATTACCTCGTCTACTGTCCCAGCAAAACAGTCAGATCCTGCACAGCCAACTCAGGACATTAAACCTGGCAGCATGGCGGATAATGTAGTCATACAAAAAACACCTTTCAGCAAAGCTGTGATGGATGTCATTCTGGAAGCCAGAAGGCCTAGTACAAGAAAGTCTTATGCTGGAAAATGGAAGAGATTCTGTGCTTGGAACCAGGCACAAGGAGCTGATACAACTGTACCAAATATCCCTCAGATTTTACAATACTTAACTGAGATGCTGGACAAAGGCCTATCCTTTTCATCAAATAAAATTCATGCCTCTGCCATTTTGGCTCATTACAATACAGAGCCACCAATTTTTTCTCATCCTTTATTAAAGCAGTACCTCAGAGGAGCCAAAAATTTAAGGCCTCCAAGGAGATCACCAATACCTGCATGGGACCCCAACTATGTCTTGGAAAAACTCACCCTGCCTCCTTTTGAGCCAGCTGCTGCTGATGATATAAAGTTTTTATCTTTGAAAACAGCTCTGCTCCTAGCAATTACTTCTGCAAGATGAGTTTCAGAGCTATAGGCGCTCATGGCTGTGGAACCTTTTATCATTTTTTTATCCAGACAGGGTCTCTCTGAGAACAAACCCAACATTTATGCCTAAAGTGATGTCCAGTGTGGCTCTTAACCAAACTATTCATCTGCCAACCTTTTATCCAAATCCACAGAACAAGGGGAGAGAATTCTGCACTCTTTGGACATACACAGACAGCTTAGATTCTACTTGGACAAAACCAAAACTGTCAGGAAGACAGAGCAATTACTAGTGGCATATGCTGCAGGATCACAAGGAAAGGCCATCTCAAAGCAGACTATCTCAAAGTGGATAAGCCACTGCATTTGTTTATGCTATTCACACCATGGCAAGCCAGTGCCTAAGGGCATTAGGCCACATTCCACCAGAGCTGCAGCCACTTCAGCAGCCTTTCTCAGGAGAGTACCAACCAGAGACATTTTAGAGGCGGCTACTTGGAGTTCAGTGCACACCTTTACAAAGCATTATCATCTGCCATTCTGCTCTAAATCCAGGGCAGGCTTTGCCACTGCAGTTCTGTAGGGCCTCATAGCTGCTCCTAATGCTGTTTAGCTCCAGCCTCTCAACCATAGCTTTAGGACTCTACCAAAATGTAATGACTGCAACAGTGAAACACGAAGAACATAGTACAGTTGTGTACACTTACCATAAATGTAGATGTTCGAGTGTATTCACTGTTGCAGTCCAGGTTACCCACCCACCATCCCCCATTTTTCTGTGGATCTTATCTTTCCTTCTCTGATTTATACAACCTATGTGGTGTATTTGCTTATAGATGAAGGTAAAATTTATATTGGTTCGTTTATTGATTTATATATATAAAATTTGGCTACCCTTTTTAGGGGCACCTGACATCTGGGGCAAGAAAAACTGAAGAAAATGGCGTCTGCTGCTTCTTTTATACCCCTGACGACCTGACGTCAGGGAAGGGATGACAGCAACCTACGCAGGACCCAAGACTTTGAAATTCAGGCAGGCTGAGGGCAACCTGCCAGCAGGATTACCCAAATGTGTAATGACTGCAACAGTGAATACACTCGAACATCTATATTTATAGTAAGTGTACACAACTGTACTTTCCTCTCCATTAAATACACACTCTCCCCCGTATAACATGTGAGCATTGGGAGCAAGCCCCACACTTGAAAGTGCCTTTCTTCTGCCTACCCTGCTTTGGTTTTCTATATTCCAGCATTTCCTTAATATTTTTCCCCCTCCTATAAGTGAATTTCAGGGTGTCCTTTAATAACAGGTCCAAGTCAGAATAGTCCCCAAACTTCCCCCAATTTCTAGAAATAATATTTTTAACCAAATAAATGTCACTACTGAAATTCAAGATGAAATTCAAGATGAAATTACTACTCTAATTTGTGTCTGGGGTTGGGGTGTTCTCTGTATTAATTACAGTGTGTTCCAATACCGCTAAAACGG
The DNA here is from genome assembly GCF_019279795.1 of Protopterus annectens. Lineage (NCBI taxonomy): Eukaryota > Metazoa > Chordata > Ceratodontiformes > Protopteridae > Protopterus > Protopterus annectens. The sequence continues at coordinate 137,590,308 of NC_056727.1, forward strand.
GACTAAATTCCCTCCTCCCATTTTTTATTTCATTCCTTAATTCTATTAAAACAAGGGGGTAATTTCTTTCCAAAAACATATTTTTCAGTTTCTTACTTTCTATGTCGAAGTCACTATCCCAGAAGTCATCCTATTACTCCTAATGAACTGCCCTTTCAAAATTCCTTTCTTTTGTTTGAAAGGGTGGGCACTAGTGTAAAACAAGTAGGAGTTTGAAAAAGTCGCTTTTCTGTAAACATATCTTTTCAGTCATTACATCCTAGTATTGTAAGAGTTCCCTAGAAAAACTGTGTGTGGATTTAAGGAAGTCAGTAGTGCTATTGATGTACTCGATAAATTCTATTAGTTTCTCCTCGGGTTCAATCCAAAACATACAAATATCATCCAAGTAACGTTGATAGTATTTCCAATATTGAGAATATACAGAATGAAAAATAAACTGCTCTTCCCAAATAGACAATACCAAGTTTGCATACATGGGGGCACAACTGGCCCCCATGGCTACTCCACTTGACTGCCCAAAAAACTCACCCTCGAAATACAGAAAATTGTGTCTTAGTATGAAATCCATTAGTTCCATAAACACCAAGATACTGTTTTCGTCAAACCTTCCTTTGGTTTTAAGAGCTTCTTCGAACCATTCTAACCCTAGCTTGTGAGGAATGACGTTGAATATATCCTGGATATCTAAAGTAACAAAGATGAGTTCATCACTATATAGGTCATTGTTAATACTTCTCAAAAAATTCCAAGAGTCCTTCAGAATGCCTGCCTGCTCAGACCAGACCCTTTTTAACCTTAAGTCCAAAAATTTGGCCAAGGGATAAGTTTTAGACCCAGTGGCTGCTGCAGTTGGTCTGAGTGGTGGGTTGTCCACATCCTTGTGGACCTTGGATATACCAAAAATAGATGGTACTATTGGTTTGTCTATAATTAAATAGTGATAGGTATCTTGACTAATCCTATCTTCATCAACCAATTCTTTAAGAATGAAATCAATCTTCCTATGAGCTATATTAATCTTGTTACGCGAGACTGTAGAATATCTATCCTTGTTGTTTAACATATCCAACATCTCGCCTGAATAAATAATACTGTCTAAGGACCCCCCCCCCTCCTTGGGTTTCATAACCCTGACTTGATGGTTATTCCTTAAAGAATCCAGGAAGGCATGTTCTTCCTTATTCAAATTGTATTGTCTTCTTTTTTTATTTAGAGCATGTCGAAGCTCCCTTTCTACCTGAATTTCAAAGTTTTTTAACTGGGGGTGAAGGGATGGATTAGAAGTACTTTTTCTCTTAATCAAATTCATATCCCCCTCCCCCTTCATGGTGCATTAACAATTCTAAGTTCTTTTTTCTCAAAAACAATTTTAAGTCCTTCAAAACGTTTGTAATTTGACTTTTGTTACTAGGTACAAACTTCAAACCTTTACTAAACAAACTAAAGTATGTGCAGTCTATGTCCAGGCTACTGTAATTGTATATAGTAAAATTGTGGTACTTATGCCAGTACCCCTCAACTACTGTACCGTTGTCTTGTATCAAACTATGAGTGGGGCTAATCGGGGGTTAGTATTTCCTCCTGTTCGAATATTCCCCCCTGTTGGGATAGTAGTTGACTGGTGTTCTTTGTTTTATCCTCTCGGATCTTCTCAGTGTGGGAAAATCCAAAGGGTCGCTCATGTCGTACCCCCCCATTGCTTCCCCAAAAGGATAATTATTGTAGCTCCCTCCATAACCCCATTCTCGGTTTTCCAAATCTTCTCCCTGTAAATCATCACTCATATGGTTTCAATCTTCTTTGATTTCTCCAAGTCTTTTGGGTTTCTAATACCATGACTGGAATGGACCCCATTCCTAAGTCAGAGTACGATTAATGTTAATGAAATTAGTGTTATTTCACTGTTTGATGTTAGCCAAAAGTGCTCTTCGTAGTACCCGCTATGTGCCCAGCAATGACGACTCCTGCAATTCATACGGTGTTACATGAATTGGTAACATATCTAAATATGATTGTAAATTCTTTTTTATAAGACCAGTTGCTCCAACTACTATTGGAACTGTCTGGGTATCTTTCTTCCACATGGCTCTCATTTCTGCCCGCAGATCAAGGTATTATATGGTCAGTGTGATTCCTGTACTGGTGCTTAAAATTGTTTTTGGGTTTAGGGTAACATCGTTCTTCCCTATATTCTTTAATATCCCTATCAAGTTTCTTGCATTTCCTGTTAAATAAAAAATTACACTTTTCATCAATCTTTCCTTTCACTTTAAAATATTTGGATCTTTCTTCTTCCACAGTAAATAGTAAATCAGTGGTAATCTCATTATTAGTTTTTTTTTTCTATATCATTAAGTAATGTGTCCATTTCTCGTTCGTTATTTTTAATGATGGACCACAATATATCCAAACCACAATGATAAAAAATCTTAATGAGTTCTTTGTGGAACTCACTACCCTCTTTAACATTATTTGGATACGTGTAAATATGTAGTCCTTTGGTCACAATGCCCCTCCAAATACACTCTTGTAAGTAAAAGTTGTCCATATTTAAAGATTTGTATCTAAGCATTAAATCATACAGCAGGCTCACATTCATACTGTAATTGTTACCTTGGTTCAATTGAACCTTCGGTTAGTATCCTCACTAAATACAGAAAAATGACACCTGGATTTTAACCATCCCTGCAGAGAAGACGTCCCCCCCCCCCCCCAGTTTGTAGACTCAGAGTCTTTTGCATTGTTGTCAATACGGCTGAAAGCCGAAAAAAAGTCACCTTGGTGTGAGGCTTGAGTTGTTTCCTTTCCCTCATGCATGTTAGACCTCTCAGGTCCAGTCTGGGAGCTGCTGTCCCTTAAGTCACCATTGAGTTTGTGGGAGTCATTTTCTTCTGTATTCCCTCTCCTGCGACCTCTTAAGGACTGGATGCCCTGTAAAGGATCCAAGGCTAAAACTCTGCGTTTGTCCCTCAGTGGTAATGCCTCCTGGTTACCTGGTAATGATGCCTCTGGTCTGTCATCCTGAAAAGCCCCACTAGGATTAGGTGAGGCTGTAAAAGGAACATGGTGCTGTGTAAGAATACCCAGTAACTGGGAAAGCTGTTGTTCCACCCTTGTGAGCCGGTTGCTCACACCATCCAGGTCCCTGGCTCATCCTAATAGAGAGTCCATGCTGGTCTGCAATTTCTCCCTGCAGAACCCAAAACAATGAACACAATTGAGAAGGAAAAATGTGCTTGGAAACAGTACCACAATCACTACAAACCAAAGCACTTGCAGAACCAGCAAACAAAATGCCTCTTCAGGTTGGTGAGCCCAAATGATTTAACGCCACAAAACAATAACTTGCATTTTCGGCCTTAGACTTCATCACTTCAATGTCTAAAATCTCAGATCTGACCCCGTCAGATCCAAAGAAGCATAAAGATGGATGTCCTCAGATCCAGTCTTCTCACATTCTGGATCCAGTAATGTCTTGTCTCCCATCTCCTCTCATGGAGAGACTCCACCACTCCAGGACCTCGTCCATTTCTTCATCTTCTTGATCCTCCAGATGTTTGATCAAAGCAGATGTGGATAGGATGATGAGAAAATTTCTTTCAATGCAAATTCAAATGAGGGTTCTCCCAGCTCCTATCCCATTGAGTCTGGAGACCTTTATTAGTACTACTCCACCTATTTTCTCTCCTTCTTAGATCTGACCTTTAGTTTGAGTAGTTGGATCCTAAAATCCCTGATCCATCCTTATTGGTCCTAAAGATCATTATATCTTCTACTCCGGTACCATCTGTGAGTGCACCAGCTTTGAGCATGTCAGAGCTGGATGACTCTTGGAGCCATAGTGTCACCGCTGGATCCAAGATGTTAGAGTCGACTCAGAGAATGTTGGAGCTATCTCTGCCCCTCAGAGCCTTTGCTTTTGACAGTTCATCTCCAACCCCTGCCTTGAGTGATTTGTCTTCAGGTTGGAAGGAGTCGACAGTTAGGAAGCATGCCTTCTTGGAGAGCCATCCATTTCTTTCTCTCCGAGGCATTCCACTTTCAAGATAGTGGAGAGAGTTTTCTCTGCTCCAAGAGAAAGGATGCATCCTCCTTCCTTGGCTCCTACTTCCCAGACCCAGTTGTCTTTGCATCTTGAGCCTCAACTTTCTATTCCATAAGGGCAGTCAGCTGAAAATCTGCAGGATACCCCTCAGGATATGTTGATTTCTTCTGATACTTCTCCAGAACACCCCATCAAGGAAGTCCCTAGGAAGAGAAAGTGCAAAAGGAGGTACTTAGACTTTCTTCAAGAGTCTGTCATGGAAGATACTGATTTCGATGAGGGGAAAGAGCCCTCAAGATCACCACCTGATGACATCTCATTTGGAGACATATTAGAGATCCTCAAGCAAAGGGGTGGTTGGTCAGCCAGTAACCCTTCCCAAAAGGAAATGGTATTCCTGGAAGCCTTTGGCGCTGGCTCGTCAACCTCATAGGTGACTCTGCCCACTGATGAGCTCATTGATTTGATCTCTTGATGGGTGTGGAAGGAACCTGACTTATTTTAGCCAATCCCCTAGACACCAGACAGGATTCTAGCACTACCCAAGGGCAGGGATTTTTTTTTTTTGAGCAAGGGAGTACCAGTTGAAGCCATGGTCATAGTGGCGGCCCCAAAAAAAGAACTTGCAGAACAAAATTCTGTTCATCCTCCCTAACTGGGAGTTTAGGGCTCTTGACAGATTCAGGAAGCAAGTATACACTTCAGCAACCTTTGCACTTCTCTCGCAGAGCTGTTTGGCACACTTCACCAGACTCCAGAGGGATGTGATTAAAGAACTCTCCAAATCCCTCTCTGGGACCATTACTTCTGAGGCAGAGAGCTCTTTTGCCTCACAGTTGGCTACCCTACAGTCCATTTCAAATTGTTCCATGAGGCTCATTTCACATACAGCTGAAGGTACCTCAAAGGCTGCAAAGGCTGCGGGTTTAAGCATTTCCATTAGGAGACTTGCCTGGATGTGCCTGAGTGGTTTCATGTAGCCCTTCAAGATTTTCTTTGTCAATGCTCCTTTTGACGGAAGGTCTTTGTTTGGCCCCAAAGTTAAAGACGCCATATCTAGGTGTGAGCAGGATGGTAAGACTCTGCAGTGGATATACGTTTTTCGACTTCTCAAAAAACCTTCTCAAGGATTTAACAAGGTGGTTGAAAAATTTGGTTCAGAAAGTTCCAGGGTCGTTTCCATAATCCACGTGGAGATAGTTTCCCTATGGGCAGAGGGGGAACTCTAACAGAAGAGAGGAGGCCAATGATCTAGGGACACTTTCTCTGACAATTCCTACCAGCGCTCCTGAAAGGAAGCCTGATTGTCCACCTCCGGAGGCAGTTGGTGGTCGTTTATCCCTGCATCAGAGATCCTGGCTAGAGATTGCCAAAGAAGCTAACCCATCTGTGTCAAACAAAGTTCCTCATTAGCACTCTTCAAGAAAAATCTTGATGAGTGGATGGGAAATAGGAAATGCACCCCGGGGATCACTTCTGTGGCTCTGCTGGACAGTGGAACAGGAAAATAACTTTCTTGGGTGGCGTAAGCCAGGGAACCTTGTTGGCTAGGCTTACTTAGGCCCTTGGGCCGATAGCCTAGTACCTACCTATGAACCTATGCATGGGTGCAGAGGATTATTTGCAGAGGTTATGTAATACCACCCCCCCCCCCTTTAACAGCAAACAAAATTCCTTATGTTCCACCCAGTCAGGTGAAAGCAGCAGCACTAGAAATAAAAAAGCCATTAGAAAAAGAGTAATCCAGGAGTTCGTCCCAGACCAGAATGAGCCCAGAAGCTACTCAAGATTTTTTTTAGTGCAGAAGAAAACGGGACTGGAGACCAATTTTGGATCTCAACAATCTGAACAAATCCGTTCAATACACGAAGTTCCAGATGGTCACGGTTTAGTTCATTTTGCCTTTCCTGCACAAGGACGACTGAATGTACTCAGCAGATCTTCAAGATGCATACTATCACATAAAAATGAACAGACAATTCAGAAGATCCCTACACTTCCAGCTGGGAGCCAGTCATTACCAGTTTAGAGCTCTGCCCTTTGGCCTTACCTCAGCCCCCAGGGTGTTCACCAAGTGCATGGCAGTAGTAGCATCTCACTTGAGACTCCAAGGATTGCGGTGTTTCCTTTCTTGGATGACTGACTCGTAGCTGCTCCGACCAGGTATCATCTGTCCAAAGCACAAAATTATGTACTCTAGATATATTCCCACCCGGGAATTACACCAAATCTTATCTAGAACCAACTCAGATGTTTGAGTTTATCAGAGCTTTGTTTGACACAGTATCCTTCACAACTTCCCTTTCTAAGGGTACAAACTATATGATTCCAGGTCAGAAAGATTGTTCAAAATTCCTCCCTTTCACCCCCCCCCCCCCCAATTGATTCTTCAAGCTTTGGAGTTTGTCTGCTGTGATAGGTTTGTTTACATTAGCAAGATATTACATGAGAATTCTTCAGTGGACCCTAGCAAGTCAGTAGTCCATTCTGCATCAACCCTTATCCAACCAAATCAAGATAACTCAGGCTTGCAAAAATGACCTTCTTTTGGTGGATTCACTCCATTCAGATAATGCAAAATCGCCCCTTCACTTTCCGTCAGCCCAAGGCTATAGTTAACACAGACACTTCCCAGATCAGGTGAAGGGGGCACTTTTTGGGAAGGACAGTCCAAGGCAGATAGTCCTCTGAAGAGGCCAGTACACATATCAGTGTCCTAGAAATGAGAGCTGTCCTGTTAGCATTGCAGGCCTTCCAAGACGCACCTCTGGAGCCATTGAGATTCAAACATACAACATGGCAGTAGTTTGGTACATCAGCAAACAAGGAGGAACCAGGTCTTATGCCCTGTGTTGAAAAGCTTTGAAAGTGTGGTAATGGAAGATCTCTTCCAATCGATTTCTTATAGCAACGCACATTTTGGAAACATCCAGTATGATAAGCAGATCATTTTAATGCCTCATGAGTGGTCACTCGACATGAAAGTGGAGGAAAAGATATTCCATCAGTGGAGCCAACCTTGGTGCGATCTCTGTATCTTCCCTCAACAACAAGTGCAACGGGTTCTTTGCCCTGATTCCCCTCATGAGGGGGGGGGGGAGTCACTGAGAAACGCTGTTCTCCATGACTGGCCCCCACAGTTTCCTCTACGTCTTTCCTCTGTTCCCCTAATCCCCAAAATTCTTCAGCAAGCATCTCAACTGAAGAGCACAGTCATCCTCATTGCTCCTTACTGGCCTCATCTGCTTCATCCCCCTTGGATTCTGGGGCCAACTCCAGACCTCCTGTCTCATTCAATAAACATGGTACACCCAGACATCTTAGCCCTAAAATTAACTGCATGAGTTCTCCGCTTCCTTTATTAGCAAGACACTCCAGGCTCTCTTCCCCTGTTCGCCACTTTTTTGCAAGAAAAATTTATAGAAGTAAATGGAAAAGGTTTGTTATTTGGACACAGCTGAATGACACTGACCCTTTTTCAGCACCAATTTCTAGGGCCCTAAAGTTTTTAGCAAACATTTTCGGCAAAGATGCTAGTTCTTCGACTGTTGAAGTACAGCTAGCTGCCATTTCTAACTTTCACATTGGGGTAAACAATTCATTGTTAGCCACTTTCAGACTTTGCAAGGCATTTATAAGAGGATCCTTTCTTCTTAGACCCTCTTTTAAAGATCCAACTCCCCCATGGGATTTGAATTTAGTTTAGCCATCTTTGACCCAATCTCCATTTGAGAACCTGTCAGCCAAATGTGAATTAAAATTTTTAACTTGGAAGACTATATTTTTAGTGACCATTACATCAACCAAAAGAGTATCAGAATTTCAAGCCCTTTCTTCTAAACCTCCTTATTTGATTTTTCATAGGGATATGATATCTTTACGAACTAATCCATCCTTCCTTCCTAAGGTGGTGTCACAATCCAATATTAATCAAACTATCAATCTTCCATTTTTCTTCCCAAATTTTTCAAACAAAGGAGAATATGTGCTATATTTGCTGGATGCTCACAGACAGTTGCACTTTTATTACACAGGGCAAAAAATTTTCAGGAACTCAAATCAGTTATTTGTCTCATTTCATTTCAAAATTGGTAAATCAGTTGTCAGAACGACCTTAGGTAAATGGTTAACTGATTGTATTTAATTTGTTTACCAAAAAGCAGGTTTGACTTTGCCAAAACCTTTAAAATCTCATTCTACCAGGTTTATGGCAACCTCTTCAATGTTTTTATCCAGATCTTCCTTGGATGGCATTTGTGCAGCTGCAACTTGGGCTAACCTTCACATCTTTATTGCTCATTACAAATTGTATCTGGTCTCTAGGGGAAGAGCAGCCTTCGGCTCAGCAGTACTCAGGAATATCCTTCTTTAGAGCCCTCCCAAGACTGAGGTAGCTGGGGACTCTGTCCCAACAGTTGAAGAATGAATGAAGATGACAACATCAGATAAAGAAGCTATGTACTCACCATAAAGTTCCATCTGTGTTGACCATTTTCATTCTTCCACAACTTTCCTCCCTCCATCCCCTTACCAGTTTGACTTCTGGAAGGATCAGAAGATGCTAGGGGAACCAGTGTTCCTCTGTCTGAGCTCCAGATACTGATATTTATTCTTTTCATATTTGCTAAAAGTCAGCAAACAAGATCGATCTGAGGTATGGTAGAGGACTAGTGCATTATGGATAAGAGAGGAGCTCAAGAGCTTTCAGTGTTCCATGAGCTGAAAAAAGCAGCCACATCAGATCCAAACTCAACAGTTGAAAAAGAATGTAAATGGACAACACAGATGGAATGTTATGGTGAGTACATAACTTTTTTTTGGTGCTAGTTTTACAGAATGTAGAACTTACTCAGTGTTACATTTGTAAAAGTGGCAGTAAAGTCGAAAGTTCAGATCCCATTCAAGAAAAGAATGCAGCATAAATATTATTTGTCATTGAAGCCACAGGTTCAAATCTCATGTCAGAAAAAAAGAATGGACTTTAATTTTAAACTTCACATACTTGTATGGGCTAGACAAGTAAAGCACCAGACTAGATTCATAAATTCATAGGCATATACTAGACTAATGACCACTAGTACCTTTAAAAGCCTAGCAGTGCAACCCATATGTGACCCACAAATTTGACTTATAAGGGGTTATTTACTTATTGTCTCTATCAGATACATAGGAGCCAGACCAGGGGTGAATTTCTGATTAACCATCCTCTGGCCCGAGTTGCACTTAAATAGGGATAGGGAGGAACTCTGTTCCCCATGGATGGGGAACCTGTTCCAGAGAATGGGAATTATCTGAGAAACATGTCTGTCTGTCCAACCTGTCCTGTTTATGTTGCAAGCAAAATTTAGGTATTTTAATCTTGTAGTTCTGATGCTGTTTGTTTTGTAAAAGATTCATCAAAACAGGGTTCAGGGATGCCATTTATGCCAGGCAAAGATCACCTGTCAGAAGTCTGTATGTTACTGAGTAAAGAGGGCTTTGAGGTGATCTGTGTAGGACATTGTGTTTACACCCTGTATTGTTTTTATAAGGAACGTTTGTGGATGTTCCAGTTGCTGGATGTATCTGGTCAGGTACATACCACAGGGGACATTATACTCTATGATGAGCCTGAAAGGGTTGAGTACAGTGGTAGAATGACATCTCTGGACCTAGTTGCCATGCCCTTGCTTATGAGTTGAGCAACATAGAGGGATTTACTTACTACCTTGGACACATGTTGGTCTAAATCTAGGTTACTATCTAAATGAGCTCGTATATCCCTGACTAGTGAATACAATTTTAAGGTGCTTTATTGATTATGTTGGTTATGGTTACCTGAGGTGGCAAACTTCTCAAAAGGTACTATAATGCATTTCCTGCTATTGAATTTTAAGCCATGTCTTTGATCACCAAGCGTTTGTATTAGACCTTCCTGAAGAGTGTTCTTGTCTTTGGGGGATTCAGTGATTGCTCATAGTTTTCAGTCATTTGCAGAACTTGTTAGCCAGAGGCCTATGACATTGGCTTTGACATCTGAAAAGTAAATGCCAAAGAGGAGTGGGCCTAGCATAGAACCCTGGGGGACTCCACTGCTGACCAGCCACTTTGTGGAGGTGGCCTCACAGGATTCTGACCTCATGGGTCCTGTCAGTGAGCCAGCTAACTAGCTATCCAGTGTGTTATGAAGGGGGGTATATTTAGTTCTGTAAGTTTGCTTGATAATACCCAAATGGGGTATTGTATCTAATGCCTTAACCATGTCTAGGTAGGCAGTACACCCAGTTTTCCCCTCATCCATTACCTTAGTGTTATTTTCAAAGACGTCCACCAGATTTAGTAAGCATGACCTTCCTTTGATAAAGCCACACTGAGGTGGATCTAGTGTCTGGACTCCTATGTCCTTGTTGATAATTTCAGTGGTAATTCGTTCCATGGCTTTACAAATAAGACTAGTCAGATTAATGGGTCTGTAGTTTCCAGTGTCTGTTAAAGGTCCTTCCTTATGAAGGAGGATGACTGTTGCACTCCTTCATTTACATGGCACAAAGCCTATTTTAAGACTGTAGTTAAATAAATAACTCCAGGGGTCTTGATAAGTTGTATTTCAGACTATTCAGGAGGCATCCTATGATGTTATTGGGGCATATTGATGCCATGTTCTTGGCTTTAGTGAGTGCAGCCAGTACATGCTCCGTAGTTATAGTTGGAGGGATTATGTCTGAGGGTATTACTGGGGATCATAGTTGGAAGTGAGGTTGAGTAAAGTTGGAACTGAATTTGTCTGCTAACAGGTTCACTATATTGCCAGGGCTGGTGAAAGTGGTATCAGTAACCACCAGTTCAGTACACTGCTGTGTGCTGCCTTTGAGGTTTCTGATAAAACTGTAGAAGGGTCTTACGGTTCTTTCACCTGGTAGATATCTTAACTTCAAATTTGGCTTTGCTTGATCTAATTACCCCTCTTAGTTGCCTGTTTACTTTGATGAGAGAGTTTTTCTGTTTATGGAAATTACCCTTCCTGATTTGTTTCCATATTTTTTTCCTTTTGCTGTATAACTTGTTTAATTTGGGATGCCACCAGCACAGTTTATTTATGGGGCTAGTTCTGGGCTTACTTCTGGTAGCTACAGTTGCATCCATGCAGCCACTGATATGGTTGTACAAAGTTTCTTAGGACAACTCAGCATAGGCTGTTGTGTTCTCAGGGTTAAGAGAGACATTGGATTTTGACAAGCCTTCACTTAACAGGTAATTTGCCTTGGAATATTTCCTGTTACTGGTTTTAATGGGATTACGGAGTTGGTTTTGATTTAGAAGGATACTGCTTTATGGTCTGACTTTACCAGGTAGAACGATACATGGGGGGGTGCAGTATTCTCCCATATTTATGAGCACAAGATCCATTATGTTGGAGCCTGTAGTGGGCGTATCCACTGTTTGGTCAAAGGTGTTTTGTAGTTACAAAGTCCAGGAATAGCTGTGCCTGTAGATCTGAGGCTTTGTTGGATTCCCAGTCTATAGAGTGGTAATTAGTCTCCCATGAGTAGGGTGTTCGGTTGGATGTTAAGTATCTCCAGTAGGTCCAAGTATGCATTGTGGGTTTCTTGGTACATGGAGGGTGACCTGTAGCTGGCTAGGATATGGTACAGGATTTTGTTTGTGATGATCTGCATGTGGAGGAACTCCATCACGGCATCCTGTTTGACCATCCTCAAGGTATGCTTTTTGTTGATGTATATTGAGACACCTCTATCTTAAGCCCTTGTCTGTGCAGCTGCTGGTCTAAAAGTATGGAAAGCACTGAAACCTTGCAGTGCTGGGGTACTCTGTGCTGCTTTATGCCATGTCTTTGTAACTGCACAGACATCTATATTCTTGAGTGTGAGGAGGGCTTGGAAAGAGAGTAGTTTTTTTAGTTAAGCTCTTTGCATTGAGCAGTTACATTGTGAGGTTCTGTTGATTTGATTTTATGTCGGTAGGTTTGCCATTTTGTCATTGCCTAAAAAAGGCACCATCACGGTGGACAAAGCCTTAGCCAGTATTCAAAAGCCTAAAAGGGAAAGGTGCAAGGTTTGTATTCCCTTAAAATGATATCAGAAAGACAGCCAGTTGCTGAAATCAATCATTTTTTGCTCATATTACGGCATCGTCCTCTGTGATGGTAGTATGCTGCTCAGTGCCAGGTGCATACTAGTCTGAAATGCACAGTCTGAAAGCTCCATAATGTCTCTCTTTATATAGTCCAGGGAGGTACATCTCAGGTCATTTACACTTACATGGACTATGGTGGAATTATACTGGTACCTGTAGTGTAATGACTTCAGTGCACCATTGATTTGGTGGATCCTGACTCCAGATAAGTAACTAACAGTTACCTTCTGTTGTTCAGCCTGGTTAGAGGAGCATCAGTATGTCTCATACTGGAGGCACTTATGAGTAGAGTCCTGGGATGTGTGTTTGCTTGCCTTAGGGGCTTAGCATTTGGAGATGCATTCAGAGTGAGCAGTATGTGTCATGTTAGATGTTTTTTTCTGAACGCCTTTGGACTGGCTGAGGCATAGTTTTGACAGCGGGTGGTCTAGATGATCTTTGTTGTTTAGGGAAATTGCTTTTAAATGACTGGGTGTAGTCTGTGCATGTGTTATGTGAGGTAGATGTCATGTGTGTATGGTTTCAACAACCTGACATGGACTTGTATGTGAGAATTTAGCCTCATAGGAGCTGTCATTGAATCCCACACTGACACAAATGTTCTCTAGGAGGGGCTGACAGACAAACAAATAGAGTCAGAGACATGGACTAAAACTGAAGGCCAAGAAATGCGTAATAGTATCCTTTGGGAAGTTATCCATCCCTGGTAACTATCATATTGACAACAAACCACTTAGAGTTGACCCAGTAGTCAGGGACTTAGGGACACACACAGTAATCTAGCATTTGACCATCACGCGTCTGCAGTTGAGGAAATCATTCTATGTTGTGCAACTTTTAAACAAAGGTATAGCAACTAAGTCCAAGGAAATCATTGTTCCACTGTATTTGGCATTCATGAGACCTGTCATTGAATACAATGCCCCCTTCGGTATGTACCTACATATCCAACTATTAGAACGTCCACAGAGCTTCCGCACTACAAGAATACAGGGCTTAAGTAAAATGTCCTATGAAGACCATCAAGGCTATATCTCTGTATTCTGCCTCCTACAGTCTTTTGAGGGGAGATCTAAGGCTGACATACAGGGCATTGTCAGACCCCACTCTGATGGGCCTCTTGCATATCTGCAAAACAAACAGCACCAGAATTAACCATTTTAAAGACTTTAAACCTTGCCTGTGATATAAATAGGACCTGCTAGAGAGACAGGTATGTATCCCAGAGATTACCCCGTCTCTGGAACAGGCTTCACGGTACAAGATTTTATGTATTTCATGCAGAAATTGCAGTTTATTAGAACACAACAGAGGCATGGATGGATGTAATTGAGTTATCAAATTACAGACCAGCTTAGCATGCTGAATTAAAGACAGTACTGTATACTATAAAACAGTGTGGTAAAGATCAATTAAATATTATTAGCCACAGTTTTATGCAACAACCGTTCTTACTCTTTATCCAAGAAAATTGTAGACAGTGACAAATCCTTGCAGCATTCAGAATTACAGAAAGAGTTTAATGATGTTACCTGAAAGAACAGATATATGTAAGGCAGTGTGAGGAGACCTGCACACCAAAGAAATTCTTATATGTAAATTATGACCTGAGGGTCACAGAGTAAAAGTAGAAAAATTCAACAGTTAATATCTATTTTATAAAGGTGCAGAAATGCAAAACATGCTGAAGAAAATAGTGCAGTTTCAAATTATTACTTTCCTTTCCTCTGAGTTTAAAAATTCCAGTGAGTATTCCATTTGACTCAGTAATGAAATTATACCCTTTCTATTTCACTGTAGTACACTATCAGTTTGGTTACAGACTTGTAAGAATTTATTTGTTAGTAACAGACAAATCTGAAGTAGTTGACTTCATTAATTCTGCACATATGGGTATACGGATCCAATTCGGATCCGAGCCGGCAAAACTTTTCAAGCATAAGCTCCGAGCTCCAAGCCCCTCCCTTACCTATATTACATCACTTCCTCCTATCTATCCCCAGATATCGTTTGCCGCTCTAAGAGTCAGCATCGTGGCCTCTGAGCTCTAAGCAAGGTGATAAGGTTTTTGGTCTTTTTGTGTTTGTTGAATGTGAATACCTTTCCCTTTTTTTCCTCCCTTCGCATTCGTCGTGTTAGTTGTAAAAAAAAAAAAAAAAAGTTAAAGTGTTTTGTGTTTCTGATACTGGTTCCCGCCTAGGCCCAATCTCTGTTAGTGTGTGTGTGTGAGTGGGCCTTTAGGGCTTTTACTGTTTCTACTATGGCTGAACAACCTAAGGTTCTTTTTAAGAAGTGCACAGAGTGTGGTCACAAGCTCTCACCAGCCGATGGCCACACACTGTGTCTTCTATGTTTAGGGGTCTCCCATCTGTCTGCATCGTGCAACATTTGTTCAGGCTTTAACCCTAGGGCTTTGAAGGATCGCCGGGCTAAGCTTGTGGCTAAGGGTCTGCTACCTGCATCTGCCTTAGAGTCTGCCTCGGTTTCCTCCACAGCCAGTGACACTGTGCAGGCAGGGACTCAACCTCCTGCCAGGCCTGCTTCATCGGAGTCGTCCCAGAGAGGTAGGGACAGAAGGGATAAGGAGAGGCGCCACAAGGAGAGGTACAGGCCCAGAAAAAGATCACCAGACAGGGAATCTTTCTCCAGCCCCTCTTCAAAGGCACCCAGGTCTCATTCTCCTCGGCTCCACTCTCCCCGTTTCTCGCCGGAGCCAACAGAGCCATCGGAGCCAAGGCACTCCCCTCAGATCCGGCCCATACCCGAGTCGGTCGCTTCCGCCATGTCGACTCGGAGTGTCTCCGACCTGGATATGGACAGGCTGATGAGGAGGTTCATCCAGAACCAGATTCAGATGGGGGTCTTGCCAGGGCACTCTCCCATTGGTGAGGGTCCTCCTTCTTCAGTTATGTTCCACCCTATTGCTCCTTCCCTGATCTGACCTGATGCTTCGGGGTTCTCGGGTCCGAGACCTTTCAGAGCTGTTGGGTCGGCACCGATGGTTCTCGTTTCCTTGATGCTGGCCTTCACCTTGAGTTCCTCAGATCCGATCTTGGATCCAGGAGTCTCTGAGCCATAGTCGGGGTGTCGGACCCGAGGGTCGAGATCTCGCTCTTTCGGATCCCATCTTCGGTGCCCGGACTACCCCTCCGTCGGCTTCGATCCCTGCTTCCATGCCGGGGAGAGCCTCTTCCTTATGTTCTATGGAGGTGTGCTATCCATGGGCGTTCGGGGCAGTGGAAAGGGTTCTCTCCCAGGGGTTGAGACCACAGCTCACCTACTCGGATCCTACCCAGACCCCTCTTGATTTTGGATTCCGCTCCATTACCCTGTCTCAGGGACAGCCCATGCCAAAGCAACCCCAGATTGTTCCCCTCAGGGAACCGTTGGAGGCTTACGAATCCTCTCCAGAGAGTCCCACTGGAGAGGAACCTCGTAAGCGCAAGTGTAAGAGGAGGCACTTGGACTCCCCTGAGTCCATTACCACTGATACGGACTTGGAGGAAGGAGAGGGTTTCCCCAGATCACCTTCCGAGGACATCTCGTTCTGAGACATTATGGAGATCCTCCACCAAAGAGGAGGTTGGTCATCCCCCAAACCCTCTGCGGATGAGTCCATATTCCTGGAGGCCTTTGGCGCGGGCCCATCTACTTCCTGGGTCTCCCCTCCAGCGGACCCTTTGGTGGACCTCATCACCACTAGGGTATGGAAGGATCCTGACACCATAGAGCCTATACCCAAAAGGCCAGACAAAATTCTTTCCCCTCCATCAGACAGGCAGGCATGGTCCAAAGGAGCCCCGGTAGACGTTTTGGTGGTTGTAGCTGCCACAAAGAAGGAACTGGCACAGGAGAGTTCCTCGGTTCATCCACCAGACAATGAGTCCAGGTCGATGGATCGTTTCGGGAAGCACATGTACTCGTCCGCGACATTTTCTATTCGTGCGCTGAATTACTTGGCACATGTCATCCGACTGCAGCGAGACCTTATATCGGAACTAACTGAGTCACCCCCGGAGTCTGTCGCAACAGGACAAGCAGTCTTTCACTGCGAAGATGACTACACTGAAATCAGTGACAAATACCTCTATGCGTCTCCTCTCTCATGCTATGGAGGGAGCCGCTAGAGCTGCTGGTACAGGCGTTGCCTTGAGGCGTCATGCCTGGATCAGGCTGTATCAATTTGCGGACCTCTTTAAAGGCGTCTTTCATCAACGCCCCTTTTGATGGATCATCCCTCTTTGGGAAGACTGTACGCGACACACTAACCCAGAGTGAGAAGGAAGGAAAGACTTTATCAGCCGTCGGAATCTGCTTCTCTAACCCCTAGAGGTCCTATTCCAGGAACCAAAAGGGGCAAAAGAAGATGTGATTCCGGAAATCACAGTCCTTTCGTGACACTCAGGAATACTCGTCCCCCAGAGGCAGAGGGGAACAAGACCAACGCCGTCCCAGAGGCAGAGGGGTACCCAGAAACTTCGGGTCTAGGGAACCTTTTTCTGACAGACCCGCACAGCAACCCTGAGGGGTTGCCTGGCTGCTCTACTCTGGAGGAAGTCGGGGGAAGATTTTCCTTACATCCAGCGGCATGGGAGTCCATTACTGCAGACTGCTGGGTGTTAAGCATCATATCCAGAGGATATTCTATCCCCTTCCTTTCATGTCCCATAACTCCAGCACACCTTCCAGATGTTCCACCCGCTCGCAGGGAGGCTGCAGCCTTAGAGGTTTTGAAGCTGCTACAAAAACGAGCCATCGAGCCGCTCCCCCCAGATCAATCCGGGTCAGGCATCTACTCCAGGTTCTTTTTAGTGCCAAGGAAGACGGGAGACCTCAGGCCCATTCTGGACCTGTCTATCCTCAACCTGTCGGTAGAGAAACAAAAATTCCGGATGGTCACTCTACAGTCCATTCTACCGTTTCTGAGAGAATGCGACTGGATGTGCTCGTTAGACCTCCAGGATGCTTACTATCACATCAAGGTCCACAGGAGCTCCAGGAGGTTTCTACGCTTCCGGTTAGGGGCAAGTTACTATCAATTGAGCCCTATCCTTTGGTATCATCACAGCCCCCAGGGTGTTTACCAAGGTTATGGTGGTCGTAGCGGCTCACCTGAGACTTCAGGGCTTTCAGGTATTCCCCTACCTAGATGACTGGCTCTTCGCTGCATCCACCAAACCTCTCTTGTGTCAGGCCCTACATTACTTCCTCGGTCTGGCTCATAAGTTAGGCATCACGATCAATATCAACAAGTCCCACCTGGCTCCGGTTTAGAGCATAGACTTCATTGGGGCACTGTTGGATTCGATTCAGTCAAAGATTTTTCTCACCCCGGAAAGGATAGAAAATCTCAGACTCCATGTATCGGCTATTTTGGATCACTTGGTAGTCACAGCAGCCGATGTTCTCAGGCCCCTGGGCTCGATGGCAGCCCGCAGTCTCTATCCTCCCTCGTGCACGTCTTCACATGAGAGTCCTTCAGTGGAATCTAGCAGTTCAATGGTCCTGGCTAGACCTTCCGATGAATTTCCACATCCGAATCAATCTAACATGCAGAATGTCACTCCAGTGGCGGCTTCAATCAGCGGACATTTTCGCGGGGCGCAACTTTCTAACCCCTCCGGCTCAAGCCACGGTGATCACGGATGCTTCCCAGCTCGGGTGGGGGGGCACTTCCTGAGAAGGACGG
Organism: Protopterus annectens; assembly: GCF_019279795.1. Classification (NCBI taxonomy): domain Eukaryota; kingdom Metazoa; phylum Chordata; order Ceratodontiformes; family Protopteridae; genus Protopterus; species Protopterus annectens. Next base: position 137,608,178 of record NC_056727.1, read on the forward strand.
TCCGGGGCATATGGTCCCCTCCAGAGACCAACCTACACATCAATGTCCTGGAGATGAGGGCAGTGCTTTTAGCGTTGCGAGCCTTTCACCCTGTCCTACCTCTGGGGACGGTAGCCATTCAATCAGACAACATGTCTGTAATCTGTTATATAAACAAACAGGGAGGGACCTGATCCCTACCCCCTTTGTCACGAGGCCATGAGGGTTTGGGAGTGGGCCATATCCACCAGCCGGTTTCTCATAGCAACGCACATCCCGGGACGCTCCAACATTCTAGCGGACAGTCTCAGCAGGGCAATCCTTCTGCCTTACGAGTGGTGTCTGAAACAATCAGTGGCAGAGAAGATCTTCTGTGTTTGGGGTCAACCTTGCTGCAATCTCTTCGCATCTCGTTCGAACGCGAAGTGCAGCAACTTCTTCCCTCTGATCCCCCCTCTGGGAGATGTCCCCAGGGATGCTCTAGTCCATGCTTGGCCTCCCGGGCTACTGTATGCTTATCCCCCGTTACCTCTTATTCTCAAGTTCCTTCAGAGAACTTGCTGGCTGCAGTGCAAAGTCATTCTCATAGCTCCCTTCTGGCCGCGTCGTGTGGTTTCTCTTCCTATGGTCTCACCTGTTGGCTCCTCCATGGACTCTGGATCCATGCCCGGATCTGATTTCTCACCCGTCAGGCTTGCCCCTGCCCAACCTGGACAGTCTCAAGCTGACGGCGTGTCTGCTGCAGTTTCCATGATCATTAGGACTCCCGGACTTTCGACTCCTGTTAAGAATATTCTGGTAGCTTCTCTTAAAGCCCCTACTAGGAAACTCTACAATAGCAAGTGGAGACGTTTTTACGTTTGGGCCTCTCAGCGCAACCTGAATCCGTTTACAGCCCCCATTCTGGTCATTCTGGATTTTCTGGCCGATCTTTTTCGATCAGGCGCAAGTGCTTCTACCATCAAGGTTCAGCTGGCTGCCATCTCTAACTTTCATGTGGGTGAAAATAAGGTTGCTCTGGCTTCTGCCAAATTGTGTAAAGCTTTCCTGAAGGGCACCTTTTTGTTGCGACCACCAGTTAAAGAAACGGTGCCCCCCTGGGATCTGACTTTAGTCCTTCAGGCTTTGACCTCTTCCCTCTTCGAGCCAGCTGGTTCAGTTCCGATGAAGGTTTTGTCATGGAAGACGGCCTTCTTGGTCACCATCACATCAGCCAAGAGAGTTTCTGAGTTGCAGGCCTTATCCTCCTTGCCCCCCTATTTGGTTTTCCACAAGGATAGGGTTTCGCACCATACAAACCCTTCCTTTCTTCCCAAGGTGTCCTCAGCAGCCAGTATTAATCAATCTATAAATTTGCCAGTCTTCTTCCCAAATTTCCAAAATAGAGGTGAACGTAAGCTCCATTTATTGGATGTCCATAGACAGCTTAATTTTTACCTCCATAGGACTAAACCCTTCCGGAAGTTGGATCAATTGTTTGTCTCCTTTTCAAAACCATTTTTGGGCAAAGCGGTTTCGAAAGTGTCCTTAGCAAGTTGAATCAGTCTCTGTATTGCACAGGTTTATAAGGACAAAGGTTTATTTCCTCCAGGTGTATTGAAGGCTCATTCCACTAGAGCAATGGCCACTTCTGCAGCCTTCTGGTCAAGAGTTCCGTTAGACGATATCTGTGCGGCAGCGACTTGGGCCAATTCACACACATTCATCTCTCATTATAAATTGGATCTTATTTCTGGAGGGAGAGTATCCTTTGGCTCTGCGGTGCTCAGGAATATCCTTCCATAAGGGCCTCCCAGGAATAATAGTAGCTGGGGACTCTGTCCCATATGTGCAGAATGAATGAAGTCAACTACTTCAGATAAAGAAGTTATGTTCTTACCATAACATTCCATCTGAGTAGTAGACTATATTTCTTCTGCACCTTCCCTCCCTCCATCCCCCTCACTTTCAGGTTTTTCCCGTTTAGGATTGTGGTTATGTTGCCACTTGTGTCAGCAATCTCGATCTGGGGATAGATAGGAGGAAGTGATGTAATATAGGTAAGGGAGGGTCTTGGAGCTGATGCTTGAAATGTTTTGCCGGCTCGGATCCATATACCCATATGTGCAGAAAAATGAAGTCACTACTCAGATGGAACATTATGGTAAGAACATAACTTCTTTTTTAATTCAGTATAGTACATTATCAGTTCGTTTATAGACATATAAGAAATTATTTATGAGTAACATAGGTTCATTTCAGGCAGGAAGTTAGTCAGAACAACAAGCGATGCTTTCAGTCTGTAATTGTTAAAGCTGCAGATTTTTTTTAATTATTACAGATATTATATGCAACTTCATTTACAAGTTTATTAATTGTTTAAGATATTCATGCCACAGCCTTGTCATAGGGGTATTAAGAGAGGTCTGCATGCCAAATCCTTCAAAATAGAGACTAAAAACAAACTATTACATACATTAGGGTGGTTTCTCCAGTACCTCAGCAGTGACTGTCAAAATGCAGAGTAAGGCCTAATGTTATGTTGTCAATCTCGCCCCCATTCTTGCTGGATGGGTTCGGAGCCAATCCTCGGCTCCGACTTGGCCTTATACTAAAGCTCGAGAGCTATTTTCCGGCTCAAGGCCCTCCCCCTATCCCACAATGCTAGGCGTCAGATACCCAGATCTCGTTTGCCGCTTCAGCTATGAGGTTGCGATTTTACCGGCTCCAGGTTATATAACTCTTTTCTACTGTTTTATTAATATATATATATATATATATATATATAGTTTTTTTTTCTTGTTAGATTTTGTCTCTTAGTGTTTCCCTTCTAAACCCTTGAGAAACCCCTTTTAAAAAACTCTTTTACTGTAGTTTTTCAGTTTCCCCCCTCCCTCACCCGTTAGGTAGTGTTGTCTTTTCTTATATATAATCAGTAGTGTTTTTATTCTTATTCTACTACTTTTTATATATATTTTCTACTGATAGTGATAGTTAAATATATTTAGTAGTATTATTTATATTACTATTATATTGTTGGTGGTGGTAGTTTTTTACTAGTGCGTGTGTGTGTGTGTGTGTGTGTGTGTGTGTGTGTGTGTGTGTGTGTGTGTGTGTGTGTGTGTGTGTGTGTGTGTAGTGTTTAAAGCACTAGTTACCTGTTCCCTTGGTATCCTTTTTTTCTATTTTTCATTATGTCTAAGGTACTAAGGTCTCAGGTTTCAAGAAGTGTGACTCGTGCTGTCAGAAGATGTCTCTGACAGACGGTCACTCACACTTCTTGTGTGTATTGTTTGGGCCCCCTACACCTGCAGGACTCTTGTGCGGTCTGTCATGCCTTCAGTCCGAGAGTCCTGCAGGAGCGTAGGAACAAACTTATTTTGAGGGGCTTGCTTAAGCCTGAAGGGTCCCCGACTAAGCCTTCGTCGGGTAAACCCTGCAAGCCCGCTAAGACGTCGGCTCCCTGTTTGGAGCCATTGCCAAGGAGAGCTTCTGCCTCCTCGTCGGTTCCAGCTGGAACCGACACTTCGAGACCTCAGTCAGCTCCAGCCTTATAGTATCGGAGCCTTCTGTGAGTCGAAAACGCTCGAGGTCTCCCTCTTTGGAGTCCGTTCGTTCAGCTCCGAGGTCTCCGTTACTACGGTCAGAGCGGAGCCATAGGTCCCAGTCCTCTCGGTCCTCCAGGCTGTCTGATCATGACCTCGAGGGTGGTCAGTAGGCTCTTAAAGTCGCAGGCACTGGCCCAAATGTTGACTAGCCCTTCTCAACAGACTGTGGCTATTCCTGTATCTTCATCAGTTCCTCCGACTCTACCACTGTGTTCGGAGCCAGAGCTCATTGGGGCTCGAATCGTCGGAGCCGATACCACACATTTCGGCTCCATCATTGGCTCCGATCTCTTCATTGGTAACGTCCATGGAGGGATCCGGGCGTCGAGACCCTCTCTTCGGCTCCAAGGGGCCGAGTGGCATCGGACCCTTGTCCGACCCTATTCTCCCTCTCGGTGCCTCGGCACAGGTGAGCTCGGCCCCGACATCGGCCTCGGAGCCATCACTCTCGATGCCGGGAGGGGTTCTCATCTCTTCGGAGCTGGGACCTTCCTCTCTGCCTGATGGGGGCGCCTTCGAGGTCATGAGCGTACTGACTCCTGGGTCGGATCCACGATCGGCCCCTTCGGCTCCTCCCCCTATGGTGCCTGCTTCAGTCTTTGTCCACCTTCCGGACCCCAAGCGTGGAGAACAAACGCTCTAGGTCGCCCCAATGGGGGTATCTTCCTCTTCCGAGGCCTCCCTCGATCATTCGGAGGAGCCATCTCGGAAGAAAACATGCAAGAGGAAACATGTTGACTCCCCCGAGTCAGTCACGTCTGACACGAACTTGGGGGATTAGGAAGGGTCCCCAAGGTCCCCCTCTGAGGATATCTCCTTTTCAGACATCCTGGAGATCCTTAAGCAGAGAGGGAATTGGACTGCCCTTAAACCTTCTGAGGACGAGTCGGTGTACCTGGACACGTTTGGTTCTCACCCTTCCACCTCCTGGTTGTCTCCGCCTTTTAACCCGCTCATGGAAGTGGTTGCTCGGAAGGCGTGGACAGCCCCAGACTCAGTGGAACCAACTCCCCGTAGGCCCGCTAAATTTATTACTGCCCCATCGGATAAACAGTTTCTAGCTAAGGGGGGTCCCAGTTGATGCCATGGTGGTGGCAGCGGCCACTAAGAAGGAGTTGGCTGACCCTTCGGTGCCTGTACATTCTCCTAATAAAGAGGTCTAGGACAATGGATAGGTACGGGAAGCGGATGTTCTTTTCAGCGACCTTTGCTATGCGGTCACTGAATTATCTGTGCCATTTCACCCGACTTCAGAGGGATCTTCTCAAAGAACTGGGTGATACCCTTCAGGATCCATCGACTGCTGGGTCTCAGGATAAGGTTAACTCCCAGCTGGCAACCTTAAGTTCCATAGTAAACTCCTCCATGCGGCTCATTTCTTATGCGGCCGATGGTGCGAGTAGGGCCGCAGGTACAGGCGTGGCTTTGAGAAGACACGCCTGGATGGGGTTATGTAACTTTGCTGACCCCTTTAAGGTGTCCTTCACAAATACCCCCTTCGATGGTTTGGCTTTGTTTAGACCACAGGTGAAGGATACACTTACCAGGTGTGAGCAGGAAAGCAAGACTCTCTCTGCCGTGGGAGTCCGTTTTTCTACACCCTCCAGACAATTTTCCCAAAGGTCAGAAGAGTGGAAAAATGTGGTTTCGTAAACCCCAGTGAGTCGTGCCTGACACACGTGGTGATTTTTCCTCCAGGGGCAGAGGAGGAAACAATAATAGATGCAGCCCTAGGGGCAGAGGGGGTCCGCAAAATCAGGGTAGCGGAGAATCTTTCTCTGACAAACCCTTCCAGCACCCCTGAGGGGCTGCCCGACTGTCCACCTTCGGAGGCAGTCGGGGGAAGATTGTCACTGTACCCAGAAGCCTGGCAACTCCTCACTCAAGACCGATGGGTACAGTCTATCATATCCGAAGGTTACAAAATTCCCTTCGTCCACACCCCTGTACAAACAAACGGATCCCTTCCAGATGTCCCACCCGCTCTAAAGGATCAAGCAGTTCTAGAAATTTCAAAACTGCTAAGAAAAAGAGCCATCCAGCCAGTCCCAGCAGACCAGCAAGGATCCGGAATTTACTCAAGGTTCTTTTTGGTACCAAAAAAGACAGGGGACTGGAGACCCATTTTGGATCTCAGCAGATTAAACAAGTCTGTTCAAAGAACGAAGTTCTGGATGGTCACGCTCCAGTCCATTCTACCCTTCTTGGGTCAGGACAATTGGATGTGCTCCATAGACCTTCAGGATGCGTACTACCATTTAAAAATGGACAGGCGTTCCAGGAGGTTTCTCTGCTTCCGGCTGGGAGCCAGTCACTTTCAATTCAGAGCCCTGCCCTTTGGTCTCACCACGGCCCCCAGGGTGTTCACCAAATGCATGGCAGTGGTTACGGCTCACCTGAGATGACGGGGATTCCAGGTGTTTCCATATCTCGACGACTGGCTCCTTACTGCTTCCACCAGGCATCAGCTATTGCGAGCCAGGGACTATGTCATTCAGATTTTCTCCGAGCTAGGTATATCAATACATTTCGAAAAGTCTGCATTGTCGCCTTGTCAGTCTATAACCTTTATAGGCGCAGAATTAAATACAAAAGATCTATCTGCAAAACTTCCTCCAGGCAGAGTATCAGACATTCGCCATCATGTACAGATCCTACTACAGTGCAAGATGATTCAGGCCAGATTTGTACTAAAGACATTGGGTCTCATGGCAGCAGCGATCATTTTAGTCCCCCTGGCTCGTTTTCACATGCGGATCCTCCAGTGGATGCTGTTTACCCAATGGTCCTTTCAACAACTTCCAATGTCCCACAGGATAATAATCACTCAAACATGCAAAGACCACCTGGCTTGGTGGATGGTCTCCCCTCTAGTTCTCCAGGCAGACCGTTTGTTCCTCCTCCTGTTGCCACGGTGACCACAGATGCCTCCCTGATCGGGTGGGGGGCATTTTCAGGGCAAGACTGTCCAGGGCTCTTGGCAACCCCTAGAATACCACCTGCACATAAATGTCTTGGAGATGAGAGCAGTACTTTTAGCGTTGCAAGCTCTTCAGGACACTCTACCTACCGGGACTATTGCAGTTCAGACGGACAATATGTCTGTAGTGTGGTACATCAACAAGCAGGGCGGAACTAGGTCCTATCCCTTATGTCGAGAAGCTCTCAGACTCTGGCAGTGGGCGATCTCTTCCCAACGGTTTCCGATAGCAACACACATCCCCGGGAAGTCCAACGTCATCGCAGACAGGCTAAGCAGAGCCATTCTCATGCCTCATGAGTGGTCTCTCAATCAGTTAGTAGTGGACAAGATTTTCCGCAGATGGGGTCAACCTTGCTGCGACCTTTTTGCAACCCCTCTCAACAGCAAGTGCAAAGACTTCTTCACTCTCTTTCCCCTCCTCGGCCATTCCCACAGAGACGCTGTAGTACACGATTTGCCCAGGGGTCTCCTATATGCATTTCCGCCTTTTCTCTTAATTCCCAAACTGATTCAGAAAGCGACCACTTTGGGCTCCAGGATGATCCTCATTGCCCCTTACTGGCCTCGACAAATTTGGTTCCCATTCCTGCATCTTCACCTACTGGAGCAGCCCTGGAGTCTGGACCCAGTGCCAGACCTGTTGGTCCATCAGTCGGGTGGGCTGCACCAATCCCTTCAATCTCTCAACCTCGCAGCTTGGTTGCTACACTTCCAACCCTAGCCAGGCGTCCGCATATTTCTCAGCCAGTGCGTGAAATCATCCTTTCTTCACACAAATCTACTACCAGAAAAACCTGTGCTAGTAAGTGGAGACGTTTCTCCTTCTGGGCTGAGGCCAGAAATATAGATCCTTTTACAGCCCGTGTCCACAGTGTTCTGGATTTTTTGGCAGAGCTTTTTCGAGCGGGCTCCTCTTCTGCCACTATTAAAGTCCAATTGGCTGCTGTCGCTAATTTTCACGCTGGCCTGTCAGAGACCAGCATTATGTCCCATAAACTTTATAAAACCTTTCTTAAAGGGACTGTTTTGCTGAGGCCTCCGGTTAGAGATCCCCCGTCTCCGTGGCATTTGAATCTGATATTAACTTCACTGATTCTCCCTCCTTTTGAACCTGCGGCCACCTGTTCCTTAAAATTGCTCTCCTGGAAGACTCTCTTCTTAGTAGCTATCACCTCCACTAGAAGAGTATCGGAACTTCAAGCCCTCTGTATTCGTCCTCCCTATCTTGTTTTTCACAAAGATAGAGTTTCACTCAGAACTAATCCCTCCTTTTTACCCAAGATTCCTTCTGAGACAAACCTGAATCAGGCCATTGATCTTCCTGTCTTTTTTCCTAACTATTCAAACAGAGCTGAGCAGAAGCTGCATTATTTGGATGTTCACAGGCAATTATGTTTCTATTTAGAGAGGACAAAACAAACTAGGAAGTCGGACCAACTCTTCCTGTCCTATGCTGAGGGCAAGCAGGGCCTGCCATTGTCTAAAGTATCTTTATCTAGATGGTTGGCCTCTATCATTTCCTTCATTTACCAACTAAGACATAAAGAACTCCCTACAAAACCAAAAGCTCATTCCACCAGAGTGTTAGCTACGTCAGTAGCTTTTCAAGCAAGACTTCCAATTGAATCTATTTGTGCTGCAGCCACATGGGCCACTCCTCGTACCTTTATTTCTCATTACAAGTTGGATATGACCTCCAGGAGTCGGGCTGAGTTTGGTTCCACTGTGCTCAAGAGTCTGCTCCGATGAGCCACCCAGGGCTATGGTGCTAGGGACGGTGTCCCATCCAGCAAGAATGAAGGCGAGATTGACAACTTAACATTAAGAAGTTATGTACCTACCATAACGTTCCATGTTAGTTGTCGTCTTCTCGCCTTCTTTCTTGCGTCCCACCCGCCATCCCCCTAGGCTGGACAGACCGAGATGAATCCTTCTGAGGCCTTATTCCTTTGCTTGACTATTTCCTAGGTTATGTCCTTCTCAGTTGTTACCACTGTAGGTAAACTTTATAGTAGGGACAGGGTGTCTCCATGGTGTTAGCTATACCAAAAGAGATCTAGGTATCTGACGCCTAGCATTGTGGGATAGGGGGATGGCCTCAAGCAGGTAAATAGCTGTCAAGCTTTAGTATAAGGCCGAGTCGGAGCCGAGGATCGGCTCCGAACCCATCCAGCAAGAAAGAAGGTGAGAAGAAGACAACTAACATGGAACGTTATGGTAGGTACATAACTTCTTAATCTTGGCAAGAGCTGTGGTGCACAACTCAAGTTTCAACAGAAAGAAAAGAACACCAAAGCCAGAAGTGAAGATTATTGTTTTTTTTTCCCTAAGGTTTCTTTACATGTACAGTGTACTAATTGAATTTAGGTGAATGTGTTTCAGTAATCTAAAGAAATTATTCTTTAGACTTAGTGTGCACACAACAGATGCGAATTTATGCAAATTAGAGTTGAAGTGAGTATGCAAAAGTGTATTCAGACAAGTATTTCAAGCCGAAGTTTCAAGTTATGTTTTCAGATATATCTGTAATGGTAACAGATTTCAGTTTATGCTTTCATCTGTGTTCAGATGATACTGGCAGAAAAAAGTGATTTTTAGATAAGTTGGATAGTTTCCAGAGTATAACATTTATACACAGCTATTTCAGATGTTCAGTATAAATAATTGTCACTTTAGTGTAAATTTCAGTCAGATTTCAGAATATAGCATGTATACTCATTTATACGTTTCTAGCAGCATTATTAGACAATTTACAACATCCTTAAATGGTATGCATATATGATTAGAACAAACTTTGCAAAATTACGTCACACTTCACATTATTCAGTCATCAGTTTTAAGGGTAGAGTGACAGAATTATTTGTAACAGTCTGATCAAGATAGGTTATCATACCCCTCAACTGTCCAAATTTTTGCAGAATGTCCAGATTTTTGACTCATATTTTTGGTCTGTTTCTCATTAAATTGTGGATGTTGTGTAGTCCAATCTCACCTTCATTTTTACATATGGGTTCAGAGCAGATCCTCTGCTCCGACTCAGCCGATTTACAAGCTCAAAGACTTCTGGTTGGCTCGTGGCTAAGCAGGTATCCCATAGTGCACCAGTACAAACCCCAGATCTCATTTGCCACGTTGACGAGTTTGGTTGTGCTTCTCTTGGCTCTGGCTAAGTGTTAAAATTCTTCTATTTAAATTTTGTATTACAGTTATTACGGTGATGTTTTTGTGTTTCACTGTTGCAGTCATTACATTTGGGTAATCTGCTGGCAGGTTGCCCTGAATATCAAAGTCTTGGGTCCTGCGTCGGTTGCTGTCTCCTCTTCCATGACGTCAGGGGTATAAAACATGCAGCCGACGCCATTTTATTCAGTCTTTCTTGCCGCGCAGTGCCCGAAGCAGAAGCAGTTCGCAAGTGCCGGTCGGCCGGTTCCTGAAATTTTCGCATTTGAGTTTCAGAACCGAAGTCTTCAATTAAAGCTAAGTACCCCGTTGATGAAACTTTTTCTTGCTCCTTACCGATGTCAGTAAAAGTTAATAATTGTATTACTTGTGGGAAGGAAATACCTCATAAAGATTTTCATTTGTACTGTATTCCTTGCCTAGGCCAAGATCATAACGTGCCTTGCTGTCGGTTTTGAGCTAGATTTAACCAACGCAGTATTAGGCGTCGGTGTATTTTTGCTTCTAAATATTTTGGATCAAGATTTAATTACCCTGAAATGTCGTCGGTTAGCAATCCGACTAAAGGTGTTCACAAAAAAATGCAAAGAAAAAGACACTGGTTCACCGGTACTCAGTGAGGCGCTTTCGCAGCCCCTGATACCCGCTACGTTTGAGTTGCAGGCCTCTACCGAGACCCATGTGGAGTCCGGTATGCCTCGAGATTCTCAGAGTATTGAACCCGCGGATGTCTCTCCCTCGGATGGGTCCGAAGCCGCTGAGCAGGCACCAGCTTCTGAGGGTGTTTTCAGGTCTCAACATTTCTATATAAAACCGACGCCAGCTTCAAAAACAAAAGCAAAAACAACTTCTAAGTCTAAAAAAAACGACACATGAGCCACATGCTCAGGTCCCTATGCCTAAAAAACAGATGATCAAAATGGCTGAGGACTTAATTACCTTGAGCAGGGGTTCCAACCCCCCCCCCAAGAGGCCTAGGCAAGACACTGATTATGAATCTTCAGATCAGGTTTCTATTTCTTCTGATTCCTCTTCTGATCAGTAATTTTCTCTACCACCCTATAAGGATTCAGATGCAGAAGAATCCATGCCATCTGCATCTCCTCCTGAGGATTATTCTTTTGAAGAAACCTTGCATACTTTAAGGGAACATTTTCATTGGGAGAGTCAGGATTTCTCTGAATCAAAAAAGAGGCTTAGGGATTTCCTCCTTCTTCCTTAGCTTAGGCCCTTGGCTATACCTCCTGTATTAGACATTGTTGTTGATGTGTTTTCGGAATCAAGCATAGCTTCTGATTCCCTACCTCCAGCTCCTAGTAAGCCAGACAGATATTACAGGGTTCCTGACTCCCTCAAATTTTTATTTAAAAATCGTGCTGCTGATCCTGCAACTATCTCACAGGGTCCCAAAGGTCTCTACAGCCAAAAATCCTACCCCCTCTGACAGAGATTCCACGGCGCTGGATAGATGGGGAAAGAATGTTTATACGTCTTCAACCTTGGCAATTAGGGCGTTAAACTGCCAGTTTCATATGCTTAAATGTCAACAGCATGTTATGAGCTTACTAAAACAGAAAATTATGTTGATTTCTGATTGTGTGGAAAATAAAGAATTATAGGAATTATTGCATGCAGCTGAACAGGTTGGAAAGCATACTTTGCAATGTGGTTTTGATTCCTTGGAGGCCTCTTGCAGGGCCGCAGTTACTGGATCTGTGATTAGAAGGCATGCCTGGCTCAAATAGCAAAATTTGCCTGATCATGTTAAAGCTAAATTGTTGGATGCACCTTATAGGTTCATAGGTTCATACTAGGCTATCTGCCCAAGGGCATTTATAAGCCTAGCCCATAGTTATGTGGCTTTCGCCACCCCTTTAGTTTGAATAAAACTAGGCCTATTATTTTGTTGTGCCTCTGTCAAGCAGTGACACTGAAGTAATCCCTGGGGTATATCTGCGATCTCCCATCCATTGGTCAAGATTCCTCTTGAACAAGGCCAGTGAGGTGCTCTGCCTCACATGTACCGGGATTTTGTTCCACAGCATAGGGAGTCTCTGGGTGATGAATCTGTCCCTCCAGCACGTTCTATTAATAACCGTGTCAAGGTTTAAGTCTCCGCCTTGTGGTTCTGAGGGATCTAGATTTTTGAGGTGAAGCATATTCATCAAATCTGGGTTTGACATGGCCTTATATGTCAGGCACAGGTCACCTCTGAGCAAGCGGTATGAGACTGAATAGAGCTGGAGTTCTTTCAGTCGGGCAGCATAAGACATATTTTTGAGACCCTTTATCCTTTTGGTGAGGAACTTTTGGGGCCTTTCCAGCTGCTGCAGGTGTCGGGTCAGATACATTCCGAATGGGGCATTGTACTCAATCATAGGTCTAATGAGTGATGAGTACAGGGGGACGATGACCTCCCTTGATCTAGATGTGAATCCCTTCATGATCAGGTGTGCAATGTAGAAGGTTTTCCTAACTACTTTAGCAACATGAGTGTCAAACGAAAGGCTACTGTCAACCTGGGTCCCCAGATCCCTGATGACTTCTTCTGTGCTCTTACAACGTGATACTGTGTTTGGTAATAAGGCAGAAGAGGTTTTAAAAAAAAATGGAAGACAAAGCTAAATCTATGCAAACTGTAAAAGATTTCTTACAAGTGCAGCCACCCAGATTCAGTAGGCCCTGGCCTACTAAAAAGTGGTCCTTTCCTGTGTCCAACAGAGCCTCACAAGGCAAATCCAGGTGCTCAAAAGGCTCTAGATACCAATCACAGGGTTTTACAGGTCAAAGCAATGGAGTGCCTCTACCTCCAAATCTGGAGGAAACAAAGCACAACCCTACAGTAAGCAGTCTTAATGACTTCCCTCTACCATCACCAAGCACGTATCTTTTGGCAGCCCCCTTGGGGGGAAAATTAGCACTTCATGCTCAAAATTGGCAGTTAATTACCCAGGACAAGTTGGTATTAAACATAGTATCCCAGGGGTACAGATTTCATTTCCATACTTTGCCAATTCCAAATGGTTGGCCAGATCTGCCACAAAATCAATGGGCAGAGGCTCAGAAACAAGTTACGTCCCTCATGGATATGGGGGCTATTCAGCCAGTACCAGAAAAGGAAAAAGGACAAGGTTTTTATTAAAGACTGTTCCTGGTACCCAGAAAAGACAGTGCCTGGTGTCAATACTGGACTTATCAATTTTGAACACGTTCTTGGACATTCCAAAATTCAAAATGCTGACTTTACAACAGCTACTACCCATGCTGGGCAAGAACACTTGGTTAGTGACTCTAGACTTAAAAGAGGCATACCTGCATATCCCAATAAGGGAATCGTGCAGAAGATACCTCCGCTTCAAGGCAGGTTTTCACTACTACATTCTCTGCACTGCTGCTTGGCTTATATATCTACTGGGTCTTTACAAAGTGCCTGGCACCAGTAATTGCATTTTGCAGTCAAAGACGTATACAAATCTATCCTTACTTGGACGACTGTCTCATTCAAGCAGAAAACAAGGACATTCTTCCTCAACATCTGGCGTTTGTAAAAAGGCTTCTAACATGCCTAGGGTACACAATAAACGCAAAGAAATCACAACTGGTACCCTCTCAAAATTACATTCCTGGGTGCAAGCTTGAATACAACTGCCCAGATGGCTTACCTTATGCCAGACAAACAAATGCAACTGACTATATACTTCAAACAGATGGCAACAAAAACCCAGTTATCTGCAAGATAAATTCTGCAGGCTTTGGGGTTCATGGCATCCTGCATTCTAATAATTCCATATGCAAGACTGCATATGAGGAAACTTCAATGGTACCTAAAAAGTTTATGGAGTCAGCATTGTCACAGCATGGAAACAATTATTCCTCTCATTCCCTGCCTACAACAGGAGTTTCTTTGGTGGGCAGAGACATGTCACCAAAACAAGGGACTGTCTTTCACTCTACCCCTGCTACCCCTGCCACCCAAACCCTAACTGCAGACGCATCAGACTATGCTTGGGGGACCCACCTGGAGGGGAGATGCATTCAGGGTATATGGAACCCAAAACAAATGCATCTGCATATCAGCCAGAAAAAGATGCTAGCTGTTCAGAATGCCCTGTCAGCTTTCAAGGACTTAATTCATCCAGGACAACTACTGATAAAGACGGACAACACCAAGATTCTACTTAAACAGGACCAAATCTCTAAGAAAGTCTGAGCAACTACTGGTGGCATTTGCTGCAGGATCAGAGGGGAAGGCTATATCAAAGCAGACTATTTCCAAGTGGATAAGCCACTGCATTCGTTTCTGCTACTTGCATCATGGTAAATCGGTGTCCAAGGGAATCGGGTCACATTCCACCAGGTCTGCCTCTACTTCAGCAGCCTTTCTCAGGAGTTCCATCCAAAGACATTTTAGAAGCTGATACTTGGAGCTCTGTTCATACTTTTACAAAGCATTATCATTTGCCTCTATTCTCTGTGTCCAGGGCAGGTTTTGCCACTGTAGTTCTGCAGGGCCTTATAGCCGCTCCTAATGCTATTTAGTTCCATCCTCCCATCCATAGCTTTGGGATTCTACCCAAATGTAATGACTGCAACAGTGAAACACGAAGAACATAGTACAGTTGTGTACACTTACCATAAATGTAGATGTTCGAGTGTATTCACTGTTGCACTTTTTTCTAGAACTTCTCTTTCCTTCACTATATTCTAAAGCCTTTGTGGTGTATTTGCTTTTTTGATGGTAAAGTTTATGTTGCTAAAAGTGCATTTACATATATATTTTGCTGTTTATTTTTATATATATATATTTTTGTTTTGTTTTTTTGTTTTTTTTTGCTCCCCATTTGGGGGGCACCTGACATCTGGGGCAAGAAAAACTGAAGAAAATGGCGTCAGCTGCATGTTTTATATCCCTGATGACCTGACGTCATGGAAGAAGAGACAGCAGCCAACGCAGGACCCAAGACTTTGATATTCAGGCCAACTGAGGGCAACCTGCCAGCAGATTACCCAAATGTAATGACTACAGCAGTGAATACACTCGAACATCTACATTTATGGTAAGTGTACACAACTGTACTTTGTAAGGTGATATTATCTTAGGCAGTAGTGTTGTTTGCCCTTTTCGGTGCATTCTTAGCTTAAACTTGTTAGTTTGGTATCCTGTGTGCCATTTTAGAGTTCTTGTAGGCGCCATTGCGCTTTTTTCCTTATCAGGTAGTTTGTTAGTTTGTGGCAGTTTTCCGCTGATAGTTAACAGGGGCTCCTGTTATTCTGTTGTCTTTATAGACCTTTATTGGCAGTTTAGTTTCCTTAATCTGAAATTGTGTTTTTGGCAGGGATCCGCTGGTTATTTGCTAAGGGTTGGAGTTCCTCCCTTAGTACGTTAGTTTTTTCTTCTAATTGTTTCACATAGAGTTATGTACAGTTTTCTGTGTGTGTGTTTTCTGGTCTGTTTAAATTAGAAGACCCAGTTTCTGTCCCACTGGGCTAGGCCTGTTTAAGTTAGAGGACGTAGTCCTCGTGGTACTTCTTTCTGTACGGCTAGGCCCGTTTTAGTTGCAGGACCTAAAAATTGTTATCACATACAGTTATTTACAGTTTTCTGTGTGTGTGCATTTTCTGGTTTGTTTAAATTAGAAGACCTAGTTTCTGTTCCACTGGGCTAGGCCCGTTTAAGTTAGAGTACCTAGTCCTTGTGGTACTTTCTTCTGTAGGGCTAGTTCTTCCCTCATTCTTCTTCTTCCTTTCCAGTGTATGTGTGTGTGTGTGTGTGTGTGTGTGTGTGTAATGTCTAAAGAGAGTAAAGAGCACAAACCTTCGGGTTTTAAGAAATGCATGAAATGCTCCCAAAAGATGTTTTTAACGGGTGGCCACAGTAGCTGTGCCTACTGTTTAGGGGCCATCCACCTGCAGGAATCGTGCTTGTTCTGCCATGCTTTCTCTCCTAGGGTGTTGCAGGAGAGAAAGAACAAGCTTATACTCAAGGGTCTACTAAAACCATCTTTTGAGGAAGTTCTATCCAGTTCATCGGCTTCCTCCAAGTCTGGCAAATCTAAGTCTTCAAAAAGGCCTTCTCTGGCACCGGCTGGTGTCTCGGAGCTGCCTTAACAGTCAAAATATGCCTCCTCGACTCCACTGCCTTTGGAGCCGAAGGAGAGCACTATTGTGGTGTCAGAGTCGGTTCCAAGTGTTTCGGAGCCGATCTTGGAACCAATTGAATCTGCTTTTTGGAGCCGGTCTGTGGATTCCCTACCAGTTTCCATGTTGTTAAAGTCTCCAGTGCCCCCTAGAACAAGATCCCCTACTATGTCTTCCAGATCTTCCAGGAGCCTTTCAGAAGATGATGTGGAGAGGGTAGTGTTGAGACTCCTGAAGCTGTCTGCCTTACCAAAATTATTGTTGGCTCCGACCCAGTCATCTCCGGAGCCACTCGATCCAGCTTTGCCCTTGTCCGCTATTCCTCCTCCGAGCCATGTTGGCCCTTTGGAGCCGGAGTGCTTGATGCCACCAGAGGCACTATCGGTTCCAGCTCCCTTTGCCGCTACTTTGGAGCTGGGTCCGGCTCCGACACTCTCGGTGCCGTCCGTCATGTCTTGGGGCAGAAGCTCTCCTGTCATCACCGATAGGGAGGGTTGGAATCGATGACCTTCGGTTCCGAGCCTTCCTCTCGGTGCGTCGGCCAGAGTGAGCGTGGACCCTGCATCTATCTCAGAGCCAACGGCTCTGGCTCCGACGTCACCCTTTGTTTCTTCAGAGTGGGGGAGGTCTTCGGAGCCGGAGAGGTCGGGGTTTGAGATGATGAGGAGCGTGCTGTCTCATTCTCCAGACCCTACCAGTGGTACCAGCACTCTTCCCCGAGAGCACCCACTTCAGTCTCGGCCCCTACTCTCTCCAGAGACAGCAGAGACCCTCAGCCGCCATCGGCTGGTGGCCCCCACTCTTCCGAGGAGCCTCCCTGGAAGAGGCTATGTAAAAGGAAGCATGTTGACTCCCAGGATGAGTCTTTGACATCGGACACTGACCTCGAGGAGTCGGAAGGGTCCCACAAGTCATCCTCTGATGATGTCTCCTTCGTGGACATCTTGGAGATTCTTAAGCAGAGATGCGACTGGCCCACTGTCTACCCTTCTGATGAGGAGTCTGTGTACCTGAAGGCTTTCGGGTCTCAATCTTCTTCCTCTTGGGTGTCTTCACCTTTTGATGAACTAATGGATCTAGTTAGTCGAAAGGTGTGGGATACTCCTGATGCCATGGAGCCAGTCCCCAGGAGACCCAATAAGTTTCTGTCTGCCCCTCCTGGTAAAGAGTTTTTGTCTAAGGGCGTTCCCGTAGATGCCATGATGGTGGTGGCAGCAGCCGCCACAAAGAGCGAGCTGGCAGAGACTTCTTCCTCTGTTCATCCACCCAATAAGAATTCTCGACAGATTCAGGAAGCGTATCTTTAGTTCAGCAGCATTTACCCTTCGATCGTTGAACTATCTCACTCACTTCACAAGATTACAGAGGGATCTCCTCAAGGAGTTAGGAGATTCTGTACAAGGTGCGTGTACTGAGGGAGTCCCCGACAAGATCTCTGCACTGTTGTCCACCTTAAATTCTATAGTTAACTCCTCCATATGGCTTATCTCCTATTCGGCTGATAGAGCGAGTAGAGCAAGCGGGTTCAGGAGTTGCCCTGAGGCGTCACTCCTGGATGCGCTTGTGTGATTTTGCTGAACCATTCAAGTCTACTTTCACCAACGCCCCATTTGATGGTTCCTCATTGTTTGGTTCCAAGTTGAAGGACACTCACTCGGTGTGAGCAAGAAGGAAAGACGCTTTCTGCCGTGGGAGTATGTTTTACTGTTCCCTCTTGACCATACCCCCAAAGGTCAAAGGGGCGGTAAAATGTGGTTCAGAAATTCTCAGAGGGTCTTTCCGGACACACAGGATGAATCCTCCTTCAGAGGCAGAGGAGGAGGAGGAAATGGGAGACGTCACCCTAGAGGCAGGGGCGGTCCGCAATGCCAGCAAGGTCGTGATTCCTTTCGGGGACGGCCTTATCAGTGCTCCTGATGTGAGGCCCGACTGCATTTCTCTGAGGCCGGTTGGGGATCACATTTCTTTGTATCCAGAAGCCTGGCTAAATATCACTCAAGACAAGTGGGTACAAAGAGTTGTTACCAGAGGCTATATCATACCCTTTTTCCTTCCACCGCTTGTTCCCAGGAAGATCCCAGATGTGCCACCCAATCACAGGGATCAGGCAAAGGTGGAGATCAACAAGTTGCTTTTAAAAAGAGTCATCCAATCTGTCCCAGCAGACCAGATAGGATCCGGAACTTACTCCAGGTTCTCTTTAGTACCAAAACGAACCGGAGATTGGAGGCCAATATTGGACCTCAGCAGGTTAAATGGATCTGTGAAGAAGGACAAGTTTCGGATGATAACTCTACAGTCAATACTCCTGTTGTTAGGGAAAGACTATTGGATATGCTCTCTAGATGTCCAAGACGCCTATTACCATATAAAAATGGATAAGGCATCCAGGAGCCATCTACGCTTCTGGCTGGGAGCCAGTCATTATTGGTTTCGTGCTCTGCCGTTTTGTCCCACCACAGCCCCCATGGTGTTCACCAAATGCATGGCAGTAGTGACAGCTCACCTGAGATGTCAAGGATTCCAGGCGTTTCCGTATTTGGACGACTGGCTCCTGACCGCCTCCACCAGGCATCTACCCCTCCAAAACAGAGATGCCACTATTCAACTTTGTGCTCAGTTAGGGATCTCCATAAATTGGGAAAAATATTGCCCTCTCAATCTGTGATTTTTATAGGCGCAGAGGTAGACACAGTGAACATGACAGCTCGTCTCCCCGCTGACAGGGCATAAACCTTAATCTTTCAAATTCAATGTCTTCTTCCACTGCGGAAGGTCAAAGCGAAATGGGTTCTTCAGCTCCTCGGGACTATGGCTTCCACCATTCTATTAGTACCATTAGCCAAGTTGCACATGAGAATTCTCCAGTGGCTTCTGTCTTCCCAATGGTCCTTCCAGTATCTCCCGCTGTTTCATCCTATCCTGCTGACGAAATCATGCAAGAAGGACCTTCTTTGGTGGCTAGCTCCCAACCAGTTGATCACGGGCGCCCCCTTTGTTCATGCCCAACCTGTTGCCACTGTGACCACGGATGCCTCCCAGATCGGGTTTGGGGGCATTATCTCGGTAGGACTGTCCAAGGCACATGGCAAGAACATGAGGCTCACCTGCATATCAATGTTCTTGAGATGAGGGCGGTGCTCCTGGCGTTGCAAACACTTCAAGACCTTCTTCCTCTCGGGACTATTGCGATACAATCAGGCAGCATGTCGGTAGTTTGGTATATCAACAAACAGGGTGGTACCAGATCTTACCCACTCTGTAGAGAGGCCATGCTAGTTTGGCAATGGGCAATTTCTTCCCAGTGCTTTCTGGTTGCAACGCACATTCCACGGATGACCAACATGATAGCTAACAAGCTCAGCCGGGCGATCCTACTGCCTCATGAGTGGTCTCTGAAACAGGAAACAGTGGAACAGATTTTCCACAAATGAGGACAGCCTTGCTGCGACCTCTTTGCCAGCCCAGTCAATACCAAATGTAGCAGCTATTTTTCCCTCATTCCCCCTCCAGGGGAGACCCCCAGAGACACTCTGGCTCACTATTGGCCCACGGGACTTCTGTATGCTTTTCCTCCATTTCCTCTCATTTCCAAAATGATTCAGAAAGCCAGTCAGCTGGGAAGCAAGTTCATCCTTATTGCTCCTTACTGGCCTCGTTAGGTCTGGTTCCCTTTTCTCGAGCCTCTTCTCCTGGATGATCCTTGGATCCTGGACCCAGCTCCAGATCTGTTGACTCGCATGTCAGGTTCGCTACATCCCTCAATCCACACCCTCAGGTTGACAGCGTGGCTGCTCCAGTTCCATCCCTAGTCAGGCTTCATGATGTATCATCCTCAGTATCACATATTCTTATGTCCTCCCATAAACCTTCAACTAGGAGGCTGTATGGCAGTAAATGGAAAAGATTTTCTATTTGGGCACAGAAAATGAATGTAGATCCCTACACTACTTCTATCCCTGTGATATTGGAATTTCTCTGAGCTTTTTCAACAAGGAGCTGCCGCTGCCACTGTCCGAGTCCAATTGGCGATTTCTCATTTTCACTTAGGGTTTCCAGATAATTTAATGTCTCATAAGCTATGCAAGTCCTTTTTTAAAGGAATCATTCTTTTGAGACCACCACTGCAAGAACCTGTGGCTTCTTGGGATTTAAAAATTGTGTTGTCCAAACTGACTTCTCCCCTGTTTGAACCTTCACACTCATCTTCATTGAAATTTTTGTCTTGGATGACTTTGTTTTTGGTAGCTATTACATCAGCTAGATGGGTATCGGCGCTACATGCCTTGTCTGTTAAGCCACCTTATTTGATCTTTTACAAGGACGGGGTGTCACTGCGTACTAATCCCTCCTTTGTCCCCAAAGTTTGTTCCCCTGCTACCTTAAATCAATCCATAGAACTCCCAGTTGTCTTCCCTAATCACTGTAATGCAGCTGAATACCGATTTCATCAGCTGGACGTTCATAGACAACTACATTTTTATTTACAGCAGACCAAGGAATTTATTATATCAGATCAACTATTAATTTCCTTTTCTGACTCCAGATTGGTCTTACCAGTTTCTAAAGTGACACTATCTAACTGGATTTCCAGTTACATAGCCTTTATCTACAGTTCGGAGGGTAGACCTTTACCCTGCAGGATCAAGGCTCATTCTACCAGGTCACTGTCTACCTTTGCAGCCTTTCAAGCCAGGGTCCCACTTGATATTTGTGCAGCAGCTGCGTGGGCTAACCTTCACACTTTTATTACACATTACAAATTGGACTTGGCTTCCAGGGATAGAGCATCCTTTGGCTCCACGGTGCTTAGGAGTATTTTCCAGTGAGCCACCCAAGAATAAGGCGCTAGGGACGCTGTCCCATATGTAAAAATGAAGGTGAGATTGGACTACACAACATAAAGAAGTTATGTACTCACCATAACGTTCTATGTTGGTAGTCCATCTCACCCTTCATTTTTACCAACCCCGTCCTCCTGCCCTCATCCTGGAAGATCTGGAGATGATAATTTGGTTGTCTTTGGTTGGAGACCCTTTAGTATTGGTTTGTCTTTTATGAGTTTTTTCTTCTAGTGAGCAGCAAACAAGATCTCGGGTTTGTATTGGTGCACTATGGGATGCCTGCTTAGCCACAAGCCAACCAGAAGTCTTTGAGCTTGTAAATCAGCCGAGTCAGAGCCGAGGATCGGCTCCCAACTCATATGTAAAAATGAAGGGTGAAATGGACTACCAACATGGAACGTTATGGTGAGTACATAACTTCTTTTTTTCTGAAAAATCAATGGCTGATTATTGAGAAATGAAATCAGAAGCTAATGGCAGACATCTGATTTTCTGACTTCAGATCCTTCAGAAAACTCATACAAATGCAACACCTGTTATTTTATCAACTTTCTAAGTTTGTAATAGCAATATTTATTTAAAAAGTGTCCCTGTTTTGGGGCCTTTGTCCCCCATTATTTGTGGCTTTGTCCAGATTTCTTACTCTAAGCGGTTGAGATGTATGTAGGTTACCTAAAACTATAGTAATAGTTATTCAATATTCTCGACACAACAGGTCAGGCATCATATGTTAATTTGTTACAGAATAACAGTGCACATTGGACAGTTAAAAAGGCATTGGCAGGGTATGCAGATGTATAGAGGAAATGCCGAAAGCATAGACTTTAGTAAATGTACTTTTGCTATTACAGCACATAGATATTTACAGGATATTTGAGGTGCACATTTTCAAAATGCAGACGTCTGTCACAGCACATAAAGATTTAAAAGGTAAATGTGCACTTGAACAACTCTAGCTGGAAATTTACAGAAACAAGTTAATACAGTATGTCATAATTATGCTTTAAGATACATATAGGTAGGTATAAAAAGAAAGTTTGTATAGATCTTGTTACATAAACTTTTTAATACCTGTTTTAAGCATATCTCTCAACTGTAGAGATTTTTGGCTCATAGTTTGGTCTGTTCCGCGTAAAAAATTATTTTTTTTTTGACAAATCACTGGGATGATTTAAGGATTAAAGTAAATACATAATGGCATGCATTTGTGTTTCAGACTTAATATTCTTCAGAAAATGCATGCTAACACAAATTCTGTTATTCTAGCAACTTTCTCCGTTTATAAGAGCAATATTTAAAATGTGTCCCTATTTTTGGCCTTTTGCCTCCCCATTATGTCAGGCTTTGTTTAGATTTCTTGCACTAAGAGGTTAAGAAGCATGGTCATAAGGCATGTTAAGGAATTGTCCTGTTATAATTAAGTCATGAAGTTAAGAGACTTGAAAAGATGTTCAGATAATTAACAGTGAATGTTTGACACCTAGTGGTCAGAATTAAAATTAGAAGTTTATTTATCAAATGAAGCAAAATTGTTTCATAGCTCTTATAATTAGTTCTAGTGATCATTATAGCATCCTTTGCAGACTGTATTATCCTATATAATACAGTTAGTAAACAGACAATCTGAAGTAGTTAACTTCATTTGTCCATCAACCTATGGGTTATCGGATCCATATCGGATCCGAGCCGGCAGCATCCAACAGCTAAGATCCGAGCTCCAAGCTCCTCCCCCTTACCCACAATCCCCTGCTATCCCTTCCTGACCTCAGATCTAGTTTGCCGTGGTTCTCTCAGCAGCTTGATCGAGCTTCCAGGAGTGGTGGTTATCGAATTTGTGAGAAAAAAATCTCCTTGTTCTTAGTTTTAAACTGATTTTTGTGTGTGTGTGATTTAGCATAGTCCCCCAGTAGCGTTAACCTTGTCTCTACCTGGTGTTTAGTTATCTTTTTTAGTGTTATTCCCTCCCCCTCGTGTGCGTGTTAGGGTGTGTGGTTTTGGGGCCTAGCGGGTGTGTTGTGTTTTTTTTCAGGTATGGCGGAGGCAGCCAAAACATTCTTTTCAAAGTGTACCGAGTGTGGCCATAAGCTGTCCCCAGCGGATGGCCACACTCGCGTTTTATGCCTTGGGGTTGAACATCTTTCCTCCTGCTGCACTATTTGCGCAGCGTTCAACCCCAGGGCCCTCAAGGACCAGAGGTCGAAGCTGATTCTGGCAGGACTTCTGTCCCAGGATCCGGCTTCTTCCTCCGGTCCCTCCGTGGCTCCTGCTGCGGCTGGGGCAGCGCCACCTGCTGTTCCCCTTCCCCTGGCCGAGACTCAACTTCCCACCTTGGGCCAGGAGGAGAGGGAAGCTAGAAAGGAAAACGCCGGGAAAAGCACCACAAGCGGCGAGCTGAAGCTTCTGCATCGGCCCCGCCAGCCAAACGGGTTTCTCCTCCCAGGTCCTCCGAGTCTTCTCCTTCCCGGCTCTGTTCACCCCGCTTTTCGCCAGGGCCGGAGGAGGAGACCCGGTCGCTTTCGAGTTCATCGAGGTGGCACTCCCACCCCACCTCGGTGGCCTCATCAAGGTCTACCCGGAGTTTGTCAGATGCAGACTTGGACCAGATGATGCGTAGGTTCCTCCAGGCCCAGCTGCAGATGGGAGTGCTCCTGCCTCCCCCCCCCCCTTTGGGGGGGGGGAGCGCGACCCCCTTTTTCACCCCGATTGCTCCTTCTCCATCCCACTACCGGGGTTCGGAGCCTTCGGAGCCAGGTAGCGTCGGTGCCGGGGGACTGTCTACGCCGATAGTATCGGATACTTTGGCGCCGATGGCACCTTCAAGTGTGTCGGGTCCCTTTTCTTCGGATGCGAGCTCTTGGAGCCGAGAGCTGAGCTTCAGATCCGGAGGTGTCAGTATGGCTTCGGCTCTGTCTCGGTTGGAGCATACTGGCCCTTCCGATCCGACCACGTCAGCGCCGGCTCCGATCCGCACGTCGGATCCGAGGGAGGGTCTGCTCTCGGATCCTAGGGAGAGCAGTTCTCCTTCGGTGTCCGATGTCGTGGAGAGGGTTTTGTCGAGGGATTCCAGGCCCCCGGCTTCAGCTACGGCTCCACCCTGCACTCCCTTTCAGACGGGTTTGATGTCCCAGATAGTTCCCTTGCTGGAACAGGATGTGGTTGGTGAGGCCTCTTCGGACAGCCCCCCCGCGGAGGTCCCTCACAAACGCAAGTGCAAGAGAAGGCACTTGGACTCCCCTGAGTCCTTGACAGAGGACACATACTTGGAGGAAGGGGAAGGTTCCCCAACGTCACCCCCCGAAGACATCTCCTTCGGAGACATCATGGAGATGTTTCAGATCAGAGGGGGGTGGTCTGCCCCAAAACATTCCTCTGACGAGTCTGTGTTTCTGGAGACATTTGAAGCAGGCCCGTCTACCTCTTGGGTGTCCCCTCCCACTGATCCCCTGGTAGACCTGATTACTACCAGGGCATGGAAGGAACTGGACACTGTGGAGCCCATTCCAAAGAGACTGGACAAAATTCTCAGCCCCCCTTCGGACAAGTCATGTTGGAGCAAGGGAGCCCCGGTAGATGCCATGTTGGTGGCGGCCGCCACCAAAAGGGAACTGGCCCAGGAGAGTTCCTCCGTCCATCCTCCAGACAAGGAGTCTCGGACGATGGACCGTCTGGGGAAGCGGGTGTTCGCTTCAGCCACCTTTTCTGTGAGGTCGCTGAATTATATGGCACACATGATACGGCTCCAGCAGGATCTTATCAAAGAATATGCTGGGTCACCCCCAGAGTCCATGTCGACGGAGGACAAGAAAGTGTACTCTACCCAAATGGACACTCTCAAGTCTATCTCCAATACATCTATGCTGTTACTATCCCATGCCACGGAAGGAGCCGCTAGAGCTAGCGGAGTGGGCGTCGTCCTATGGTGACAGGTGTGGCTCCGTCATTGTGATTTTGCGGAACCCTTTAAGGTGTCATTCGCAAATGCCCCGTTTGGTTCTGCCCTTTTTGGCAAGACCGTAAGCGACACACTGGTCCAGAGCGAGAAAGATGGGAAGATGTTGTCTGCCGTCAGAGTCTGCTTCTCTGTTCCCCAGAGGTCCTTCTCCAGGAACCAAAATAGACAGAAGAAGATGTGGTTCCGGAAGTCTCAACAGTCCCTTTTCGCTCTGGACCCCTCGTCCTTCAGAGGCAGAGGAGGACAGGGTGGACGCCGCCCTAGAGGAAGAGGGGGCCCGAAGAACTTTGGGTCCAGAGAACCTTTCGCTGATCGGCCCACGCAGCAACCCTGAAGGGTTACCCGACTGCTCCACTCTGGAGGCAGTCGGGGGGGGGGGCGTTTCTCGAGGCACCTGGCAGCTTGGGAGTCCATTACAACAGATCGCTGGGTGCTTCAGATCATATCCAGAGGCTACAAAATCCCCTTTCTCAACCCCCCCCTCAGTTCCCGAAGCCTCCCCGATGTCCCACTTAATCAAAGGGAGGCGGCAGCCGAGGAAATACTCCGGCTGCTAGAAAAAAGAGCAATCCAGCACGTCCCCCCAGACCAGTCCGGATCAGGCTTTTACTCCAGGTTCTTGGTGCCAAAAAAGACGGGGGACCTAAGACCAGTCCTCGGCCTGTCCTTCCTAAACCTGTCAGTAGCCAAAGAAAAGTTCCGGATGGTCACCCTTCAATCTATTCTTCCCCTTCTGCAGAAGAACGACTGTATGTGCTCCATAGACCTCAAGGATGCGTACTACCACATTGTGATGGACAGACGATCCAGGAGGTTTCTCCGCTTCTGGCTGGGAGCCAGCCATTACCAATTCAGGGTCCTTCCCTTTGGTCTCACCACAGCCCCCAGGGTGTTCACCGAAGTGTTAACTGTTGTAGCGGGCCACCTGAGACTCCAGGGAATTCAGGTCTTTCCGTACCTGGACGACTGCCCCCCCAGGCATCTACTATGCACTGCCAGGGATTACTTTCTCCATCTAGCTCCCGGGCTGGGGATCACGATCAACATCGGGAAATCTTCCCTTCTTCCAACTCAAATCCTAGATTTCATCGGAGACAGATTGAACACAAGCCAGCTTCTAGCCTTCTTGACTCCAGACCGGCTACGAACTTTGAAACTCCATATACTGGCTTTTCTTCAATCCCCAGCTCCCCCTACGGAATTGGTCCTGAGGGCTCTAGGCTCGATGGTGGCAACCATCAACCTACTACCCATGGCGCACTTAAACATGAGAGTTCTTCAATGGACTTTGCAAGTCCAATGGTCCTTCCTGCGACATCCCCTGAGCTTCCCCGTTCCTCTCAGCAAGGTGTGCAGGAAAGCCCTCTTATGGTGGCTCCAGTCCCCGGACCTCCAGAAGGGGCGTCCCTTCTCTGTGTCCCCTCCTCTAGTCACGGTGACCACGGACGCCTCTCGCCTCGGGTGGGGGGGGCACTGCTTGGGCAGGACCGTCCAAGGCACGTGGAACCATTTGGAGACCTCATTGCATATCAGTGTCCTAGAGATGGGAGCGGTGCTTTTGGCATTACAAACACTTCAGAGCCTTCTTCCCTTGGGGACAATTGCGATCCAGACAGACAACATGTCGGTCATCTGGTTTATCAACAAACAGGGGGGAACCAGGTCCTATCCACGTTATCGGGAGGTCATGAGAGTGTGGGAATGGGCGATGTCCACCAACCGCTTTCTCATAGCGACGCCCATTCCGGGACGGCCCAACATCTTGGCAGACAGACTGAGTCGAACCATCCTCTCACCGTACGAGTGGTCTCTGAACCCCACAGTAGCGAAGCTAATCTTCTCCAAATGGGGTCAACCTCGTTGCGATCTTTTCGCATCTCCTGCGAACGCAAAGTGCAGTGACTACTTTGCTCTAATTCCCCCACCCGGGGAATCCCCCAGAGATGCTCTGGTGCATGTTTGGCCACCCGGTCTACTTTATGCTTACCCTCCTCTGCCCCTGATGCTAAAGTTTTTACAGAAAGCCAGACGGTTGGGGAACAGAATAATCCTCATTGCCCCATTCTGGCCTCGTCAAGCTTGGTTCCCATATCTATGGTCTCATCTAGTGAATCCCCCATGGATTCTAGATCCCATCCCGGATCTGATCTCTCACCCATCAGGCCTGTCAACCCCGAATCTGGACAACCTCCAGCTCACAGCTTGGTTGATCCAGTTCCAGTGATAGCTAGGACTCCCGGTATCTCGTCCCCTGTCAAGGCTATACTAGTAGCTGTTCACAAGCCATCTATTAGAAGAATTTATAATAGCAAATGGAAGCGTTTTTCTATTTGGGTGGAGCATCAGAACTTAGATCCCTTTACAGCTGCGTTGCCAGCAGTACTAGATTTTCTGTCAGGATTATTCGACCAAGGTGCTAGCTCTTCTGCGGTCAAAGTCCAGTTGGCTGCAATATCTCATTATCATGTTAGCAGTGATCTCGGCCCTTTGACTTCGTCCAAATTATGTAAGACCTTCCTAAAAGGCACTTTCCTACTAAGACCTCCGGTTAAAGATGCAGTCCCTCCTTGGGATTTAACTCTTGTACTTCAGTCTCTAACAGCTCCTCCCTTTGAGCCTGCAACTTCGGTGGATCTGAAATACTTATCTTGGAAGACAGTT
Source organism: Protopterus annectens (assembly GCF_019279795.1). Classification (NCBI taxonomy): domain Eukaryota; kingdom Metazoa; phylum Chordata; order Ceratodontiformes; family Protopteridae; genus Protopterus; species Protopterus annectens. The sequence goes on from NC_056727.1 coordinate 137,635,502, forward strand.
TTTCTTGTTGCCATAACTTCGGCCAGAAGGGTCTCAGAGCTTTAAGCCCTTTGCGCCAAGCCACCGTATTTGATTTTTCACAAAGATAGAGTCTCACTCAGGACCAACCCCTCTTTTCTGCCCAAAATTGCTTTGGAGTCTAATAACCAATCTATTAATTTACCAGTCTTCTTTCCAAATTATCAGAACAAAGGTGAATACAAGTTGCACTCTCTAGATGTACGTAGGCAACTAAGATTCTGTTTGCACAGAACAGCTGATCACAGGAAATCAGACCAGCTTTTTGCATTCTTTGCTAAAATCCTCTTTGGGAAAACCTGTTTCAAAAGTCACATTGTCCAGATGGATTTCCCAATGTATTCTTTTGGCATATGAGAGTTCTGGCCGGCCTGCACCTCAAGGAGTCCATGCCCATTCTACCCGGTTGATTTCTATCTCTGCTGCTTTTCGATATAGGGTGTCGTTGGATGACATTTGTTCAGCAGCCACTTGGGCTTCATCTCATACATTTATATACCATTACAAGTTGGATATTGTTTCCAGAGGGAGAGCATCCTTTGGCTCTGCAGTGCTCCGGAACATCCTTCCATGAGGACCTCCCAAGAATCAGGTAGCTGGGGACTCTGTCCCATAGGTTGATGGACAAATGAAGTTAACTACTTCAGATTAAGAAGTTATGTACTCACCATAACGTTCCATCTGACTAGATAAACTTAATTTGTCAGCAACCGTCCCTCCCTCCATCCCCCTAACCTATATGGATGTTCAAAGGACTCCTGCTTTCATGGCGGATTGTCTCTAGGTTAGAGTATGGAGGTAGTTCTTGGTATCGTATGGTTTATGGATAAGCAAACTCGATCTGAGGTCAAGAAGGGATAGCAGGGGATTATGGGTAAGGGGAGGAGCTTGGAGATTGGATCTTAGCTGTTGGAAGCTGCCGGCTTGGATCCGATATGGATCCGATAAACCCATAGGTTGCTGACAAATGAAGTTTTATCTACTCAGATGGAACGTTATGGTGAGTACATAACTTCTTATTGCATAGGCCTGAAGTGTAGCCATATTAAGGTCAGGCCTATGAATTCATTTTATATTTCACATTTTGAAGTAACTACAGAAGTAGATACCTGATGTTCTTCATCTCACACTGCTGCAGTCCTTACATATGGGTAGTTCGCTGTCCTCGGTCGGCCCGAATACCAAAGTATTAGGCTGACGTCGGTCAAGGCGCTTAAAACTGACATCAGGACGTCAGGGTACAAATGCGCATGACCGACGTCATATCCCCAATCTTTTTTGCCGCATGGTCCGATGCAGAAGCAGCATTGCAAGTGCCGTTCGGCGTTCTGAAATTTTTCGGAGTTTCAGACCGAATCCAAGTTGGCTAAGTACCCGTTGGGAATATTTTGGTTTTTCTTGCCTCAGTGTTTTACCGGATGTCAGAAAAAGTGAATAACTGTATTTCTTGTGGGAAACAGATACCGCATAGGGATTATCATTCTTTGTGTATTCCTTATTTGGGGCCTGAGCACGGCGTTGTTGGGTGTCGCTTTGTGCTAGGTTCAATAAGCGCACTATTAGCGAAGGTTAGATTGTGCTAGGCTGGTCTTGAGCGGTGCAATTATAATATGCCGTCGGACTCTCCGCCCGCTTCTGAAGAAGCGCAAAGACAAAACAGTTAAACCCAGGCAAGATGAGTCGTCCGTTCGGACGCCGGTTCTTTAGAGGCTTCAGTGGAACCCGTGGTTCCGACGGAGACTTCTCTGGAGTCTCAGGGGGAGACTTTGATATTGCAGGATGTAGCCTCTCAGGAGGCAGGTCAGGCTGAAGGGGCTTCTCAGGTTACTGTACTCCCTCCCTTCCTAGGGTGGTTAGGCCCTCTGCTTCTGTTTCCAAGGCTTCTCCCAGAGGCAGGCCAGGTTTAGCTTCTGTTGGTGTCACTCCTAGTTCAGCAGGGTCTGTGCCCAAGAAGCCCATGCTTAAAATGGCAGAAGATTTGATTACTCTGATTAGAGGTTCTTTGCCCCCTCCTGATAAGAGGCCTAGGATGGAGCCAGAGTTGGGAAGTTTTGAGCAGGCTTCGGATGTTTCAGAGTCTTCGGCTGAAGACTTGCAGGAGTACTCTCCTTATTCTGATTCTGATGCAGATGATTCTACTCCTTCTGCTTCTCCTCCAGAGGATTTTTCTTTTTCAGAGACACTTCATTCTATGAGGGAACATTTTAAGTGGGAAGGTCAGGACTTCTCTGATTCCCGGAAAAGGCTTAGGGAATTTTGCTTTTACCCCAACATAGGCCCTTGGCTATACCCCTGTTCTGGATGTTGTGGAAGATGTGTTTGCAGAGGCTTCACTTAATCCTGATTCTCTGCCTCCTGCTCCTGTTAAACCGGATAGGTATTACAGGGTGCCTGAGGCTCATAAATATCTTTATAAGAGTCCTAGGGCGGACCCAGAAACTATTAGTCAGGGACCTAAGGGTGTCAAGGCCTCTGTTGTAAAAAATCCGGTTCCTCTAGATAAAGAGGCCAGAGCTTTGGATAGATGGGGAAAGAAGGTCTATACCTCTTCTACCTTAGCTATGAGGGCTTTGAATTGCCAGTTTCATATGTTGAAATATCAAAACTTTCTTCTTTCTCAATTGAAGTCTAAGGTAGATGCTCTGGCGGAAGGCATTGAGTGTAAAGAATTACAAGATTTGGTGCATGTCTCTGAACAGGTGGGTAAGCATTCATTACAATGTGGCTTTGATGCTGTGCAGGCCTCATCTAGGGTGGCTGCCACTGGTTCAGTTCTTCGCAGGCACGCCTGGCTGAAGGATCAGAATTTATCTGACCATGTTAAGACAAGGATTTTGGATGCTCCTTTGCAGTCTGATGTGTTGTTTGGTTCACCTGTGGAGTCAGTCTTGAAGAAAATGGAAGACAAGGCTAAGTCTATGCAGGCTGTTAAAGATTTTTTGCAAGTTCAGCCTCCGAAGTTTAGTAGGAATTGGCCTGCTAAAGGGTGGACGTATCCTTCTTATGATTCTCAGTCTAGGGGTAGATCTAGACGTGGTAGGGGCAGAGCTCAGAGTTCTTTCAGACCTAGAACAGGGAGTTCACCTGCACAATCTTGGTGAGGGCAGGGGCCAGTCCTTTCGTAAACAGGCCCAATGACCTACCTTTTCAGCTGCCAGATCCTTCTTGCATGGCAGCACCTTTGGGAGGAAGGTTGGCACTCTTCAAGGAAAATTGGAATTTGATTACCCAAGACAAATGGGTATTGGATATCATACACCAAGGTTACAAGTTTTATTTCCATACTTTGCCTCCTTTCAAAGGCATGCCGGACGTTCCTCCTCAGCAAAGACTAGAGGCTCACAAACAAATTTCTCTACTGCTTCAAATAGGGGCCATACAACCGGTCCCTCTGCCAGAAGTGGGCCTGGGATTTTATTCTCGCCTGTTTCTAGTACCAAAGAAAGGGAACACGTGGCGACCAATTTTGGATTTATCTATCCTCAACACATATCTGGACATTCCCAAGTTCAAAATGTTGACGTTACAACAGCTTTTACCTCTGCTGGGCAAAGATCACTGGATGGTGACTCTGGATCTCAAGGAGGCTTACCTTCATATTCCTATCAGGCTCAGGTGCAGGAAGTATCTGCGTTTTCGGGCTGGGACTTCTCATTATCAGTTCTCTGCATTGCCCTTTGGCTTATCTACTGCTCCCAGAGTGTTCACGAAGGTTCTGGCTCCAGTGATAGCTTTCTTCAGGCTGAGAGGAATACAAATCTATCCTTATCTGGACGATTGCCTGATTCTGGCCCAAGGAAAGGACGAACTTCTTCATCATTTACAGTATGTGATGGCAGTGTTAAGATGCCTGGGGTATTCTGTGAACGAAATAAAGTCCAGTCTAGTACCCTCTCAGGACATGTGCTTTCTGGGTGTGAGACTGAATACAGCATCCCAGATGGCCTTTTTGACCCCGGACAAACAAAAGAATCTTTCTCTTTACTTCCACCAATTGTCTCGTCAGTCCAGGCTGACTGCAAGGACAGTCCTTCAAGCCTTGGGGTTCATGGCATCTTGTATTCTGGTACTTCTCAATGCCAAACTGCATATGAGGAAGCTACAATGGTATCTCAAAAATGTATGGACACAGCACTGCCAAGATATGGACACTGTCATTCAGATAATACCTTGCATTCAAAAGGAATTTTTGTGGTGGGCTCAGGAATGTCACCTAAACAAGGGACTCTCTGTGACCCGGCCAGAGGCGAGTCAGATTCTAACGACAGATGCCTCAGACAAAGCTTGGGGAGCTCATCTAAATGGAAAATGGGTACAAGACAAGTGGCCTGCCAGACTTCAACATCTACATATCAACTTGAAGGAGATGTTAGCAGTCCAATTTGCATTGATAGCTTTCAAGGAGTTACTTCTTCCAGGGCAGGTGTTGATTCTAACAGACAACACAACTGTCATGTGGTACATCAACAAGCAAGGAGGAACGCATTCTTCTCCTCTATGCAGACAAGCAATGATTTTGTGGGAGACTGCTCTCAGTTTACAGCTAAATCTTCAGGCAAGGTTTCTGCCAGGAGCACAGAACTCCTTAGCAGATGTGTTGAGCAGACATATTATGGATCCCCACGAGTGGAAATTGGATCCTCATGTATTTCAGAAATTGACAGTGTTATGGGGAACTCCAGACATAGATCTGTTCGCTTCTCCACTAAATTACCAGCTGCCAAAGTTTTGCACAAAAAGGTTTCATCCCACAGCTTGGAAAGTGGATGCTCTCTCATTCAATTGGAGCAATCTTCATGTGTATGCCTTTCCACTTCTGCCTCTCCTCCCAAAGGTACTCCTGAAGGTCAGACAGGACAAGCCAAACATGATTTTAATAGCTCGATTGGCCTCGACAGCACTGGTACCCATTACTGAGAAGTCTGGTACGGAGCCTCCATGGCCTTTGCCTTCGATTCCTCACCTGCTGTCTCAGGAGAACAATCATTTACTCAATGTCAAACTTCACTCTCTACATCTAACAGCCTGGCATATTCTGTTTTAAACCCTGGAGGGTCTCAGCTTCCACAACAAGTTTTGAATGTTATTTTGGAGGCCAGAAGGCCTAGTACAAGGAAGGTGTACGCAGATAAATGGAGGAGATTTTTATTTTGGAGTACAGCAAAGGACTTTGATGTTTCTAAACCTAATTTAGGTGTTGCTCTTCAATACCTTACTGAGTTACTGGACAAAGGTTTGTCCTTCTCCTCTATTAAGGTTCATGCTGCAGCAATTTCTGCTCACTATGACTGTGACCCACCATTATTTTCTCATCCTTTGTTTAAGCAATTCCTTAGAGGGGCAAAGAATATAAGACCCCCACGTGAGCTCCTACTCCTGCTTGGGATCTCAATTTTGTGTTGGAGAAACTCACTCTACAACCTTTTGAGCCTGCAGCGACTGCCGAGTTGAAATATTTATCATGGAAGACTGCTTTTTTGTTGGCCATTACCTCTGCGAGAAGGGTTTCTGAATTACAGGCCCTTATGGCGGTTGAGCCTTTCCTAATTTTCCACAAGGACAGGGTATCTTTGGTACTAACCCTTCCTTTATGCCTAAAGTGGTTTCTAGTGTGGCTTTAAACCAAACTATTCATTTGCCTACTTTTTATGCAACCCCCAAAATAAAGGGGAAAAGATTTTGCACACTTTGGATGTACACAGACAGTTGCGATATTATTTGAGCAGAACTAAAGGGTGCAGGCAGTCTCAGCAGTTGTTTGTTTCATTTGCTTTGGGTTCTCAGGGCAAACCTGTTTCAAAACAGACTATTTCTAAGTGGATTGGTTTTTGTATTGCTTTCTGTTATTCCCATCATGGTAAGGAGATTCCAGCTGGGATTAGGCCTCATTCCACTAGGGCTACTGCCACTTCTACAGCTTTTTAAGGGGTGGCTACTAAAGATATTTTGGAGGCAGCTACTTGGAGTTCAGTGCATACTTTCTCTAAGCATTACCACCTTCCACTTTACTCTAAATCTAGGGCTGGTTTTGCCACTGCAATTTTACAGGGCATTTTGGCAGCTCCTAATGCTTTATAGTTTTGCCATCCTCCCTTACCTCTGCTTTGGGATTCTACCCATATGTAAGGACTGCAGCAATGTGAGATGAAGAACATAGTACAGTTTTGTACCTACCATAAATGTAGATGTTCAAGATCCACATTGCTGCAGTCCCTCCTTCCCCTCTGTATTTAGAGGTGGTTGTGTGGTTTGGGTTGTGAATATTGTAAATATTGTAAATATGATTAGTGCAGGGGTGGTTGGTTGTTTTTTGCTGTTTTTTGGCTTTAGCCTTTCTTTTTAGGGCCTTCTGACATCTGGGGCAAGAAAAGACTGAGGATATGACGTCGGTCATGCGCATTTGTACCCTGACGTCCTGATGTCAGTTTTAAGCGCCTTGACCGACGTCAGCCTAATACTTTGGTATTCGGGCCGACCGAGGACAGCGGACTACCCATATGTAAGGACTGCAGCAATGTGGATCTTCGAACATCTACATTTATGGTAGGTACAAAACTGTACTTTCAGCGACCTCAGGGGAAATTGTAAGATCAGGTTTCACTTAAATGTAGTTAGACATAAATACAGTATTCTTTTACATAAGCCTAGAAATGCAGCCATATTAAAGCTGGCTTGTATCTTTTTATATTTTACATTTTGCTTGTAATTTCGGTAGAAAGGAACATTTTAGTAAAGGATACAAATGAATAACCATTAAGCAAGAACACTGATGAGAATAAACTGTGCTAACAGAATGTGCAGTACTTGAGTACAGATGGATCTTGTTCAGATGGTACAAGGTTTGGAAACTAAGGTTAAAGAGGAGTACAGAACTTGTAGGAAATTGACAGGGTTTTGGTATTATTAAGTGAGATACTTTCAGACACAGAAGTCAATAAGTTAGTTTGAACTAATATATAGAAAGTCATAGCAGTTAAATCCACAAAGGTTTGGTACAGACACTCGAGACTGAGTGCAGAAGAATTAATTCTGAGTACAGAATTTACGGACAGTATAATGAGTGCAGAAGCCACAGACATTGTACTTAAGTCTATTTCAGATTATTAGCATTGTTATGTAAGACAGTAAGATTTGATTCTGATATTGTTGACATCTACCTCCACTGTATGCTTCTACTTGTTGTGTCTTTCGGCTTTTCCCGGTTAGGGATTGCCACTGCGGAACTCCGGTCCGCTAATGATTGGCAGTGGATTTTTAAGTGCCGAGTTGCCAGCTCTGACGTACAACCTTCAACGAAGGTACGCCCATTCACGCACGTCTCCACACAGAAGACACTCTAGCTGAGAATCGAACAGGACAACGTCTTATTGTGAGGCAACAATGCTACCGCAGCACCACCACCACTGTATGCTTCTACTGCATAATAATAAACCAAGAATTGGCACATAAAGGAGAGACTGGCACTTTTTCATCACAGTTCTGGGTAATTAAATGATATTTAACATTTCTTCCAGTTATTTCCAGTATTTACAGTATCATACAGTTCCTTCGGTTATTATAGTTGCCATATCTAATTTTCATGCAAGTATGAATAATATATGTGCCACTCAGACTAACAAAGGCTTTTCTGAAGGGTACCTTCCTCCTTGGACCCCCTGTCAGGGATCCATTTCCACTTTGGGATTTGGCCGTGTTCTTGCAAGCATTGATTAGACCACCATTCGAACCAGCCGCTACAATAGAGTTAAAGCTGTTATCTTGGAAGACTTTGATTTTGGTGACCATTCCCTCTGCAAGAAGGATTTCAGCACTTCAAGCCTTAACTTGCATATTACCCCCCTTATCTTATTTTCCATGAGGGCAAGGTATCTGTGCATACTAATCCCACCTAAGGTGACCTCTGAGTCAAACCTGAATCAGCCTTTCCATTTACCTGTTTTCTTCCCCAGATTCAGCAACAAAGGAGTATACTTGCTCCAATGTTTGAAAATTCATCAACTTAAATTTTCTTTGGACAGAACTAAAGCATTCAGAAAAATCAAACCAACTTTTTGTCTCCTTCTCCAGTACTCGGTTGGGTAAACCTGTTTGACTTTATGCTGATGGCGTTCTGATTGTATTTCCTTAAGGAATTCCTTTACCTGGCAAGCCTGGGGCCCATTCTAAAAGAGCAATTGCAACTTCAGCTCCCTTCCTTTGTTTAGGCTTCTTTAGATAATATTTGTGCATCTGCTACCTGGTCTAAAAGTCATACCTTTGTAACCATTACATATTAGATATACAGTCCAGATGCAGGTATACCTTTGTTTCCCATTTTGTTGAACGTTCTCTCCTGATGCCACCGAGTTTAACTGGTGGGGACTCTTTCCCGCATATTGAGATGGACAGAAAAGACAGCATTTAATACGAAAGTTATGTCCTTAATTTAGAAAATAGAAAACATGAAAATGTCATTTGCTTTGGGAAAAAAAATTCCCTGTCTGCAGCATAAGCTAGGAACATACGTCTATACTTCCACCTATGTAAAAAAATTTGTTTTAATACACATACAACCAACATGTCCACAACTGTATTAAAAAACTTGGCATGTGCTACAGACCTAAAAATTCCTTGCCAATGACTCTAGGCTGTCCCTTGCTAATGCATATCTTTTTTCCACTCTACTTTATATCTCACCTATCCTAACCAACCTTCAACCCACTCTTAAAACAAAAGTAGAACTCTGCTACAATGAAATTGCTAGATTGGCTACAAACCAGCCTTACAACTGACACCATCTTTCTAAAATCTTTAAAATGGCTTGAACTGGGCCACCTCCACCTCCTCTCTTAGCTGCTCCTCATCCACTTCATATTCAGTAAATCAACTTCCTGTTCAGCCATCTCAACCCTCATCACTTGTTATACTTCCTCTCACTCTCTCCAGAGCTCTAACCAACTTCTATTAGAAGTCTACAAGCCAAAAAGATCCATAGGCCATAGCCTATGTAGTTATACATTATCACTTATCCGAAACAAAATTCCGCTAACCATCAGATCTATCCCAAACAGTCTCAAATTTAAAAAACGTTTTAAGAGAATGACCCCTTAACTCCTAGTTCTGTTCTTGCCTTAACCCTGCCTAACCATCTTCTATCCTTCCCCCTCTTTTCTAATCTTGCCTAATCATTCAGTAACCTTTTCTCCCCCACTAGTATAACTCTCACTGTCTTACCTACTTCCTTCACTTTTACCTCTCAACTATGCACTGTTTCATTAATATTACTTCACTCTCTTTTCCCACCCTTGTCACTTCACACACTCCTCCTTTGCACTACTACCCTCCTTTTCTCCTCCTAGCTTCTCTATTCAGTCTAAATTCACATTATCCTTTCAATTAACTCATTCTTTCAAACTAACGTACTATAAACTCGCAATAGTAACTGCAATTGTAAACTGCTTTGAAGTAGCTATGTACTAATTTTTTATTTATGAATTACTATTATTTCTGTATTTTTTTACCTAGTTTGCATATGTTTTTCAACTTACTTTGAATGTTCACTTTTTAACTTTGTTTAGATCCCTGATTTCTCCCAGGACCTCCACTGAAAAAGGGCCCTTGCCCAGTCAGACCTAGCCCGGTTAACAGATGTCAAATAAGTAAATAAAATAAATAAACCAGTACACTTTTAGATCTCTCCCAGCAATCCAAGATCACAATTTTATATTGTTTATATCCAGCATTTATCTCGTTATAGTATAAAACCCAGATGCATTACAGTCAGGAAAAGTACTTTCTTAAATTAATATCACTAACATAAATAGCATTTGTTAATAAAATGTCCCCAACCACACATTTAAAATACCTCTATATACTTTACAGAACTATTTTACAATATAACATGTAATTTACTTCAATAAAGTATAATATAATTACAGGTATTACTAAAAACATTTTTTTTTTACTTGCATTTACATCTTCAGTCCCTTCATTGTCCTTCTAGACATTGACAAAGTGGGAATTATGCTTTAGAGTCTTTCCATCAATTAATACAGTTAACAAATTTCCAATCTTTTTAGCCACTTCTTAAAGAAGTACATTTCTCAATTCTAAGCAGCATCTTATAGAAATGACACTTTACCCTTTTTCCATTTCTTTCTGAATTTTGCTTTATTGCTGAGGTCTTCTTCCTCCTCATTTCGACTACCCAACTGTCTCTGGCACAAATCCAAGATACCCTTGTTTTTTCTAGTCAGCTCCTGGGCTTTTTTCTGTCAGTCAGTCATTTTCCTTTGGAACAGTGGAAAAGGTTTCACTAGCAAGTTCTTTCTGTGGTCTTTGCTATTGTCAGATGAATGAGGAGAGCCCCTTGAGCTTTCTAGCTCACTCTTTACTTGGTGATGTTATTTTTGATTTCTTCCTTAGCACTGGCTGCATCCAAAAATGTCTTTGACGCTCCAGAAAAAAAAAATATTCAAAACACAGCTGGAATTCACACCTATCTCTGAACATCCCCTGATTGCAGGGATAAACATAACTCCTTTCCTGTCTGATATACAGTGCATAATCATTTTCTACAAATACTCTACTGTCTCCAATTTTTTATATTTTTCTCTTCTGCCACAGTTTTGTCAAGAGCAGCTCTTTCTGGTGGTATGACTGCATCTTTACTATTACTGTATAGGTCCTTGCTTCTTTCTCATGGCCAGATTTGGATAATACACATAGCGTGCCTTTTCATTTAACAAGTTATACCAGCCCAGATGTTCTTCGTGTTTCACTGTTTCAGTCATTACATTTGGGTAATCTGCTGGCAAGTTGCCCTCAGTCGGCCTGAATAACAAAGTCTTGGGTCCTGCGTCGGTTGTTGTCTTCTCTTCCATGACATCAGGTCGTCAGGGGTATAAAACATGCAGCCGATGCCATTTTATTCAGTCTTTCTTGCCGCACGGTGCCAGAAGCAGTTCGCAAGTGCCAGTTGGCCGACTCCTGAAATTTTCACATTTGAGTTTCAAAACCGAAGTCTTCAACTAAAGCTAAGTACCCTGTTGGGGAAACTTTTTCTTGCTCCTTACCGATGTCAGTAAAAGTTAATAATTGCATTACTTGTGGGAAGCAAGTACCTCATAAGGATTTTCATTTGTACTGTATTCCTTGCCTAGGCCCAGATCATAACGTGCCTTGTTGTCGGTTTTGTGCTAGATTTAACCAACGCACTATTAAGCGTTGGTATATATTTGCTTCTAAATATTTTGGATCAAGATTTAATTACCCTGAAATGTCGTTGGTTAGCAATCCGACTACCGGAGTTCACAAAAAATGCAAAGAAAAAGACAGAGACAGACCATTGACGAAACTTCTCCTAAGCCAGTCGCCGGTTCGCCGGTACTCAGTGAGGCACTTTCGCAGCCCCTGATACCCGCTACTTTTGAGTCGCAGGCCTCTGTCGAGACCCATGCGGAGTCTGGTATGCCGCCAGATTCTCAAGAGTATTGAACCCACGGATGTCTCTCCCTTGGATGGGTCCGTTGCCGCTGAGCAGGCACCGGCTTCTGAGGGTGTTTTCAGGCCTCAACATTTTTATATAAAACTGACACCAGCCTCAAAAACAAGATCAAAAACATCTTCTATGTCTAAAAAAACGATGCATGAGCCATGTGCTCAGGGCCCTATGCCCAAAAAACAGATGATCAAAATGGTTGAGGACTTAATTACCATGATCAGGAGTTCCCAACCCCCCCCCCCCCCCGCCTCTCGCTAAGAGGCCTAGGCAAGGCACTGATTATGAATATTCCGATCAGGTTTCCATTTCTTCTGATTCCTCTTCTGATCAGGAATTTTCTATTCCACCCTGTGAGGATTCTGATGCAGAAGAATCCATCCCATCTCCATCTCCTCCTGAGGATTACTCTTTTGGAGAAACCTTGCATACTTTAAGAGAACATTTTCACTGGGAGAGTCAGGATTTCTCTGAATAAAAAAAGAGGCTTAGGGATTTCCTTCTTCTTCCTCAGCATAGGACTTTGGCAATGCCTCCTGTATTAGACATTGATGATTTGTTTTCGGAATCAAGCATGGCTCCTGATTCCCTACCTTCGGCTCCTAGTAAGCCAGACAGATATTACAGGGTTCCTGACTCCCACAAATTTCTATTCAAAAATCCTGCTGCTGATCCTGAGACTATCTCACAGGGTCCCAAAGGTGTAAAGGTCTCTACAGCCAAAAATCCTACCCCCTCTGATAGAGATTCCAGGGCGCTGGATAGATGGGGAAAGAAGGTTTGTACGTCTGTAACTTTGGCAATTAGGGCCTTAAACTGCCAGTTTCATATGCTTAAATATCAACAGCATGTTATGGGCTTATTGAAACAGAAAATTATGTTGATTTCTGACTGTGTGGAAAATAAAGAATTACAGGAATTATTGCATTTAGCAGAACAGGTTGGAAAGCATACTTTGCAATGTGGTTTTGATTCCTTGGAGACCTATTGCAGGGCCGCAGTTACTGGATCTGTGATTAGAAGAAATGTTTGGCTCAAGGAGCAAAATCTGCCTGATCATGTTAAAGCTAAATTGTTGGATGCCCCCTTGCAGCACGATACTCTGTTTTTCTTTAAAACCTCTTCTGCCTTATAAGGCAGAAGAGGTTTTAAAGAAAATGGAAGACAAAGTTAAATCTATGTAAACTGTAAAAGATTTCTTACAAGTGCAGCCACCCAGGTTCAGTAGGCACTGGCCTACTAAAAGTTGGTCCTTTCTTGTGTCCAACAGAGCCTCTCATGGCAAATCCAGGCACTCAAAAGGCTCTAGATACCAATCACAGGGTTCTTACAGGTCAAAGCAATGGGGTGCCTCCACCTCCAAATCTGGAGGAAACGAAGCACAACCCTACAGTAAGCAGTCTCAATGACTTCCCTCTACCTTAAACAAGCACTTATCTTTTGGCAGCCCCCTTGGGGGGAAAATTAGCACTTCATGCTCAAAATTGGCAGTTAATTACCCAGGACAAGTGGGTATTAAACATAGTATCCCAGGGGTACAGATTTAATTTCCATACTTTGCCAGTTCCAAACTGTTGGCCAGATCTGGACAAAATCAGTGAGCAGAGGCTCAGAATCAAGTTATGTCCCTCATGGATATGGGGACTATTCAACCAGTACCAGAAAAGGAAAAAGGGCATGTTTTTTATTCAAGACTTTTCCTGGTACCTAGAAAAGACAATGCCTGGAGTCCAATACTGGACTTATCGATTTTGAATACGTTCCTGGACATTCAAAAATTCAAAATGCTGACTTTATAACAGCTACTGCCTATGCCAGGCAGGAATGCTTGGTTAGTGACTCTAGACTTAAAAGAGGCATACCTGCATATCCCAATAAGGGAATCGTGCAGGTTTTTTGCATTACCAATTCTCTGCACTGCCCTTTGGCTTATCTACTGCGCCCAGGATCTTTACAAAGTGCCTGGCACCAGTAATTGCATTCTGCAGACAAAGGAGCATGCAAATTTATCCATATCTGGACGACTATCTCATTCAGGCAGAGGACAAGGACACTCTTCTTCAACATCTGGCATTTGTAAAAAGGCTTCTAACATGCCTAGGGTACACAGTAAACGAAAAGAAAACCCAACTGGTACCCTCTCAAAAAATTACATTCCTGGGTGCAAGCTTGAATACAACTGCCCAGATGGCTTACCCTTACGCCAGACAAACAAAGGCAACTGGCAACATACTTCAATCAAACAAATGGCAACAAAAACCCAGTTATCTGCAAGATAAATTCTGCAGGCTTTGGGGTTCATGGCATCCTGCATTCTACTAATTCCATATGCAAGACTGCATGTGAGGAAACTTTAATGGTACCTAAAAAGTTTATGGAGTCAGCATTGTCACAGCCTGGAAACAATGATTCCTCTCATTCCCTGCCTACAACAGGAGTTTCTTTGGTGGGCAGAGACATGTTGCCAAAACAAGGGACTGTCATTCACTCTACCCCCTGCCACCCAAACCCTAACTGCAGACGCATCAGACTATGCTTGGGGGGCCCACCTGGCGGGGAGATGCATTCAGGGCAAATGGATCCCAAAACAAATGCATCTGCATATCAACCAGAAATAGATGCTAGCTGTTCAGAATGCTCTGACAGCCTTCAAGAACTTACTTCATCCAGGACAACTACTGATAAAGACGGGACAACACCACGGTTATGTTATCTGGTACGTAAACAAGCAGGGGGTACATATTCCTACCCCCTTTGCAGACTAGCCATGGCATTGTGGAACACAGCTTTGACTTACCAAATACATCTTCAAGCTCAATTCCTGCCAGGAAAACAAAATACTCTGGCAGACGACCTAAGCAAAAATCTTATGGACCCGCATGAGTGGAAACTGGATCCAAAATCTTCAGCATGTTAACATAGAAATGGGGGAGCCCAGACATAGATCTATTTGCCTCCCCTCAAAATTATCAACTGGACAAATTCTGCACAAGGACCTATAACAGACAAGCATGGAAAGTGGATTCCCTATCCTTCAGTTGGAAAAACCTATCAGTCTGGGCCTTTCCCCCTCTGCCTCTTCTCTCCAAGGTCTTACTAAAGGTCAGACAGGAAAACCCACAAATGATCCTAATTGCTTCGGACTGGCCTCGCCAGCACTGGTGCCCAATTCTAAGGAATATATCTCAACTCCCTCCTTGGTACTTGCCTCAAATACCTCATCTACTGTCTCAGCAGAACAGTCAAATTCTGCACACTCAGCTCCAAACTCTGAACCTTGCAGCATGGCTGATCATTTAATTATTCAAACAACACCTCTGAGTAAATCTGTTAGTACTAGAAAATCTTATGCTGATAAATGGAAGAGATTCTGTGCTTGGATCCGAGCACAAGGAACGGACACAGCAAAGCCCAATATCCCTCAGATTTTACAATATTTAACTGAGATGCTTGACAAGGGCCTATCTTTTTCTTCAATAAAAATCCATGCCTCTGCCATCTTGGCTCATTACAACATGGAGCCTCCCCTCTTTTCTCATCCTGTGCTTAAACAGTATCTTAGAGGGGCCAAAAATTTAAGGCCTCCCAGAAAATCACCAGCTCCTGGATGGGACCTCAGTTTTGTGCTGGAAAAACTCACCCTGCCTCCTTTTGAACCAGCAGATACTGCGGATATAAATTTTTTATCTTGGAAAACAGCTTTCCTCTTGGCAATCACTTCAGCAAGAGAGTTTCAGAATTACAGGCTCTCATGGCTGTGGAGCCTTTTATTACATTTTACCCAGACAGGGTGTCCCTCAGGACCAATCCTTCTTTTATGCCTAAGGTGGTATCCAGTGTGGCTCTTAACCAAACAATTCACCTGCCAACATTTTACCCAAATCCTTAGAACAAGGAGGAGCGGATTCTGCATTCATTGGACGTACACAGACAACTAAGATTCTACTTAAACAGGACCAAATCTCTAAGAAAGTCTGAGCAACTACTGGTGGCATTTGCTGCAGGATCAGAGGGGAAGGCTATATCTAAGTGGATAAGCTACTGCATTCGTTTCTGCTACTTGCACCATGGTAAACCTGTGTCCAAGGGGATCAGGTCACATTCCACCAGGGCTGCCTCTACCTCAGCACCTTTTCTCAGAGGAGTTCCAACCAAAGACATTCTAGAAGCTGCTACTTGGAGCTCTGTTCATACCTTCACAAAGCATTATCATTTGCCTCTCTCCTCCAAATCCAGGGCAGGCTTTGCCACTGCAGTTCTGCAGGGCCTTATAGCTGCTCCTAATGCTATTGAGTTCCATCCTCCCATCCATAGCTTTGGGATTCTACCCAAATGTAATGACTGCAACAGTGAAACACGAAGAACATAGTACAGCTGTGTACACTTACCATAAATGTAGATGTTTGAGTGTATTCAGTGTTGCAGTCCGGGTTACCCACCCGCCATCCCCCTTTTTTATAACTTCTCTTTCCTTCAATATATTCTAAAGCCTTTGTGGTGTATTTGCTTTTAGACGAAGGTAAAGTTTATGTTGCTAAAATTTACATATATTTCTGTATGTATATATATATATATATATATATATATATATATATATATATATATATATATATATATATATATATATGTATATATATATATTTTTTTTTTTTTTTGTTGCTCCCCCTTTGGGGTTACCTGACATCTAGGGCAAGAAAAACTGAATAAAATGGCATCGGCTGCATGTTTTATACCCCTGACGTCATGGAAGAGGAGTCAGCAACTGACGCAGGACCCAAGACTTTGTTATTCAGGCCGACTGAGGACAACCTGCCAGCAGATTACCCAAATGTAATGACTGCAACAGTAAATACACTCGAACATCTACATTTATGGTAAGTGTACACAACTGTACTTTCCTTATTTGTACTTTCGTAAAATTAATGTAATATATTCCTTCCAGTTTCTCTAATGTATCAAAAATCTCAGGTTTTCTCTGTGTGGTCTGTCTTCTAATTCTATTTTTCAAAATATTTCTTCTTGAGAAGATTCATATTCAGCCATCTTTCCTTCATTTCAGTCTCTGGTTTCTGCAGTTTTATCAGCTCATCTGATAGCTACTTAAATCTTCTTGTATTCTTTTCAGTCTGTTATCATTTGACTTTATATATTCATAAAGTGTCTCACTTATTTTAAACACCTCTGAATGCATTTGATTTCTTTTTTCCACTAATTTACTGGAAGCTATCTCATGTACCAAAGCTGAAATCTAAACTGCTTTTTGCTGAGCATCTGCAAGGCTCTTCCTCACCAGTGATTTTTCTAGCTGATTTTTGTCAGACTTTCTTAGGATTTCTTCTTTGCTGATCTCCAGGCAGTGTAGTATATATTGTTTCACTAACTGATGTCTAGTCCCAAATGAAAGTGAAATGATAATTCTTTTTATTTAATATTAACACAATTCTAGTTTGCAGTCCTTTAAAGTTTAGGTAAATGTTTATAAATAGCTAACTAGAGTGTTACCCTTTTTAGTTGTTGTTTGTCTTTTCCCGGTTAGGGGTCGCCACAGCGGAACACCGGTCCGCTAATGATTGGCAGTAGATTTTTTTATGGTGCCGAGTTGCCAGCCTGATGCCCAACCTTCAGCAAAGGCACGTCCATTCACGCATATCTTTCAGAAGCCACTCGACCGCGGGGGGGACATGCAGACTCCACACAGAAGGCACTAATGAACAAATTATGGTAAGTATTATAAATGCAAGTTAATTTACTTACAAATGAAATTTCAAAATTGTCTGGAATGAAATCTAGATAATGATAAATTTGAATTAGAAAATAAGTTATATGAACAGATAGGGATGCTAAAGGTCATGGCAAAGAACTGACTGACTACATTATTTAGTCTTGCTGGTTCACTAAGATATGTGTGGAAATTTGGCATCTCAGATGTGTGGGTTGATAGTATGAGCCAGTCATGCTTATGGTACTTTATAAACCAAGGAACATGTTGACAGAGATGATGTGCTAAGAAGAGTGGTAGAAGGAAATACTGTATGCCTTTGACCCTGTTGGTGCTTTTGGTAGGTGGTAGGGATGATTACATGGCTGACACAGAGGCATCATGAAGGCTGGTAGAAAACAGAAGTATTTGTGTGAGTGTGAATAATGACATGATGAATGAATTGGATTCCAGACAGTCTTTTTTTTTTTTACTGTAAGCTGACAATACTGCTTCAGACTTGCAAGAAGTTAATTTTTTTTTTCCTTTTTTGGGTGAAATTTAAACTTGATTGAAATTCAGTTCTAAGGGGAGAGGAGGAGTTAGGGCGATATTGCACTTGAGGGCCTCACCAGATGTGCAGTAGCAAGCCCCGCCCAAAACCCACCTCCGTGATATGTCATTCATGAATACGCATTCCCTCCGAATGTACAACAAAATGTAAAAGGAAAGCAATAGTTTCACAAGGGGAGTCCTTACAAGTACAATATTGACAAAAAAATTATTACATCTGTGCTTATTCTGAATACAGTTATTTTATTAGCACACTGTGCTCCACGTTGTGACCCCGAGGAGGAAGATTTAGGTAAGAGTAAGACTGTAGTACTTTCTTTCTACGCTCTTATGTCCACTTCTTTTATTACTGGTTATTTCAGCTTACACACACACACACACACACACACACACACACACACACACACACACACACACACACATGCACACATTTGTACCTACTTTTTTTTGAGACCGGACTGGAACATGTATATAAAGGTAAATGTAATAGATAAGACATTTGAAAATGTAGCATGATGTCTGGCTTATTTATAATAGCGATTAATACAGCTATACTTGGAAAAGACGCTGAGTATTGATATTTTATAAAACTTCCTGACTTAGTTCTGTTTTATTCAACGCACAGTAAAATGATTGTTTTGAGAATAGGACCATCACAGGCCAGTTTTTCGTAATTTACAGACTATTGCACAGCCTGGGTCTACCACATCTGTCACTCAATTCACGACACGCCCACTTCTGCACGAAACTAAGTGGTGAGGCCCTCAAGTACAATATCGCCAGAGTTAGCGTCATGTGTATAAGGATGCATATGCAGCATATATTGCCAGATGACAGGGTTAACGGAATGATTGCACTGCACAGAGATAGTTAATATGTAATAAACAGTATCTCAGTAATAAAGGGAAAAGAAACCGAGCTGAGCTGTACAAGAGGCATGTGTATGTTGTGCGTAGTAAATGATTTGTAAGATAATTGGAAGAATATGTAATTAAGAGGAATGAAGAAATTTGATCTATCTAGTTTATTCCCTTATATAAGGGATCATGATGGAGTCTCTAATCATAACCTTCATAGTATGTATTATGTATTTAAGACATCAGACCCTAGAAATGCTGGTCTTTCCATCCCCGGGCTGTGGTGGATAGGAGAATTAAACTCATTTTAAAGGGGTTGCTTCCTCCTACCACCACCTCTGGGATACTTTTACATCAGGGGCTCAACCGCCATCAAAGAAGCCCAGAGATTCCTGGGTATCCAGGAGGCCTTCTCCCTGGCAATCTTCCTTGGAACCATCTAGAAAGAAAACTAAACCATTGGAACTGACTAGTTCGGCTCCGAGCACTCTGACTTCAACCTCTCCTCTGCCCCGTTCTCCCTCAGTTGCTACATGGCCGAGTGGTGACCCCTCGGCATTGGCTGTGGCACTGTCTGAGCCAGGGTCTTCTTTGCAGGTGCCTACTAGGGGGTCAATTGAGAGCCCTCCCAGCCTCCTTCCTCTGTTTCATCTAGGTCTTCCCGAAGGTTGTCCTCGAAGGATCTGGGTAAGCTCATGAGGCAGTTCCTTGAAACACAGATCCAGATGGGGCTTGAGTTGTCCCCATCCGTTTCTGGATCCATGAAGCTCTCCCTGTTCTAACCTGTAGCTCCTTCAATGATTCGACCCCTGGTTTTGGAGTTGTTGGTTCTGTTGGGTCCTGGTGCTGGGGTGTCAGAGCTGATAGAGATCTCTTCTTCACCTCTGACATTCTCCCCGATGTGCTGAGCTCCGGCTACTTTGGTTCCAAGTGCATCTTGGAACCTAGTGTCGAGGTCGGTTCTGGAGGGTTTACTTTGACTCCAAAGCTTTCGGAAACGTCTCTTCCCATCAGGGCCTCGGCTTTTGACAGCCTGGCTCCAACTCCCCCCTCGGAGCAGGAGACATGTTCTTTCTGGGAGGTGTCTGCTCCATTTGCTTTGACTCTGGCAAGACAGTTCCAGGTGGTTTGGAGTCCTTCTGTATTCAAGATCATGATCCTTGGCACTTACCGTAACAGAACTCCCCTGCCTCACTCTAGAATTGTGCCTGAGACCTCTGAGCTACCTCATGGACAGCCAGTCCCAGAAAACCTTCACACAGTTCCCTCAGTGGATGCCCAAGCTTCTTCTGACACCTCCCTGGAGTGTCCCCCTGAGGACGTCCCTCAGAAGAGACCATGTAAAATGAGGCATGTAGATTCCCCTATGGAATCCCTCACCACAGATACTGATTTTGAGGAAGGTGAATGGTCTGCCAAATCAAGACCCGACAAGGTCTCTTTCGGAGACATCCTTGAAATCCTTCATCAGAAGAGTGGATGGTCCCTTGCAAAGTCTTTCCCCAGAAGAATCGGTTTTGTGGGAGACTTTCAGGACTGGTCCATCCACTACCTGGTTGCACCCCCTTCCCCCCCGGCCGACCCCCTCATCCAGCTGGTGTCTTTGAGGGCCTGGAAGGAACCGGATACTTTGGAACTGACTCCTAAACGCTGTGACAAAATTCTAAGTGCACCAGCTGACAAAGCCTTTTGGTTCAAAGGAATCCTGGTAGATGCCTTGATTGTGGAGGCAGCCACCAAGAAGGAGCTGGCTCAGGAAAGCTCCTCTGTCCACCCCCCCCCATAGAGAATCCTAGGCGTTGTACAGATTTGGCAAAAATGTCTACGCCTCATCGGCCTTTGCGGTTCGGGAGTTAAACTACTTGTCCCATTTTACCTGGCTACAAAGAGACTTAGTTAAGGAACTTTCTAGCTTGGTCCCAGGGTCAGTGCCTGCTGAGGAATGGGAGTCTGTTTCCTCTAGGCTAGGCACCCTACATTTCCTACCAATGTGTGCATGAGGCTTATTCCTCACGCTGGGGAGGATACCACATGGGTGGCCGGTTCTGTCATTGCCATATGGCACCATGCCTGGATGAGACTGTGCGCTCTTCAAACAGTCTTTTATTAATGCTCCCTTTGTTGGCTCTGCCTTATGTGGGCACATGGTATGTGGTGCTTTAACCCAGGTGAAAAAGATGGTAAGACCCTGTCTGCTGTTAGGATCTAATTTTCTACTTCGCAACAGACCTTCTCTGGGAACCAGCGTGGAAGTAAGAAAATGTGGTTTCAGAAGTTGCAGGACCCCTTCCAGGAGACTCAGGGAGAGTTTCCCCCCCGAAGCAGAGGGGGATATGGTAAGAATGGTAGACACCGCCCACACGGCTCAGGGGGTCCGCAGAATCAAGGGTCGTGGGAACCTGAGCATGACAAACCCTTCCAGGGACGCTTTACTGTTGCTCAACTGCTGCTCTACGGTAGCTGTTGTGGGACATTTCTCCTTGCACTCAGACATCTGAGAGGCCATCACAAATGACAAATGAGTGCTAAGGATCATATCTGGAGAATACTGCATTCCCTTTTCCTACATTCCCAAATAAAATCCAACCTTCCTGATGTTCCACCCAGTCAGAGGTAGGACACAGCCCAAGAAATAAGAAAGTTACTGCAAAAAAGTCATCCAAGAAGTTCCCCCCCGATCAAGTCGGATCGGGCGTTTACTCCAGATTCTTTTTGGTGCCCAAAAAGACAGGGGACCTATGGCCTATCTTTGATCTGACCTCCCCGAATAAGTCGATAAAGCACACGAAGTTCAGAATGGTCACGATTCAATCCTTCTTACCTCTGCTGAAGATGGGCGATTGGATGTGCTCTGTAGACCTCAAAGATATGTATTACCATGTCAAAATGGACAGGTGCTCCAGGCCTTTTCTACTTTTCAGGCTGGGAGCCAGTCACGATCAGTTTCGGGCACTTCCGTTTCATATCACCACAGCCCCCAGGGTGTTCAAATGTCTATCGGTAGTTGCAGCTTTTCCTTATCTGCACAACTGACTTCTAACTACCCAAAACCAGGTATCTACTCCTCCAGGCCAGATTACTTCCTCTGCTTAGCCTCTACACTGGGAGTAACTGTCAGTTTGCAGAAGTCACACTTGGATCCAGTACAGACCATAGACTCCATAGGAGCACGTCTAAATACAAGGGCATCCTATGTTTACCTTACATTGGACAGGGTATCAAATCTAAAATCCCACGTCAGCCTGATCTTGACTGCATCAGAACCCCCAGGCCCTCCAATTGTCTGAGCATTAGGCTCCATGGCAGCAACCATAAATCTTCTTCCAATGACACATTTCCACATGCATATTCTTCAATAGACCTTGGCAGTACAGTGGTCTCTTCTCAGGAATCCTATGAACCTTTCCATCAACCTGTCTTGTTTGTGCAAGGACTCTCTTCTTTGGTGGCTTCATTTTCTGGAGAGCACCCTAGGACACTCACTCGTCCTTAACTCCCCAGTCACCATGTTGACCATGGACTCCTCCCTGTTCTGGTGGGGGGCATTGTCTGGGCCAAATGGTCCAAGACACATGGATGCCCCTGGAAACCAAGTTACATATCAGTGTTCTCCAGATGAGACCAGTTCTTCTAGTGTTGCACAAACTAGATAGCTTTCTTCCTCGGGGGACTATTGCAATCCAAACAGACATGTCATTGGTTTGGTACATCAATAAACAGGGAGGAACCAATCCCCCCCCCCCCACACTCACGTGGAGAAGCTGAGAGTCTGGCAGTGGGCGATTTCTTCCAACCACTTTCTGGTAGCAATGCACACTCCGGGGAATCCAATATTCTAGCTGACAGGCTTAGCCAAGTGTTACTGATTCCTCACCAGTGGTCCCTGAATCAGTCCATGGTAGATATGCGATCTTCCAGAATTGGGGATTACCCTTACTGCGACCTCTGTGTCTCCCCTCAAGCAACAAATCCAGCAAGTATTTTTCCTTGATCCCTCCTTTAGGGACGGTCTCCCAGGGCACTGTTGTCCATGCTTGGCCCTCTGATCTACTCTACACCTTTCCCCCTCTTCTGTTGATTCCCAAGTTCCTGAAGAAAGCTCTCGAGTTGTGAATCAAAGGGAATCCTCATTGCTCCGTTTTGGCCTTGACAAACCTGGTTCACCTTTCTTTGGTCTCATCTGGTTTGCCCTCTGATGAAATTGAATCCAAGTCCCGATCCACTTTCTCATCTGTCAGGGCATCCACATACCAACATTCATGGCCTTAAATTGACCGCGGGGTTTCTCAACTTCCTGTGATGGCTAGAACTCCCAGGCTGTCTTAACCAGTTTTGATTTCATCCCATAGAGGTTCCACTCGAAAAATTTACAAAAGTAAGTGGAAAAGATTCTTTCTTTAGGCTGAACAGAAACAGGATAGATCTCTTTACAGCACCGATTTCAATACTAGACTTTCTGGCTTCCCTTTTCAAAGCTGGTGCTAGTTATTCTACAGTCAAATTTCAACTTGCTGCCATTTCCAACTTCCACTTTGGTTTTGATGCAGTGTCTCTGGCCTCTTCAAAATTGTGTAAGGCTTTTCTTAGGGGCACCTCTGTGCTCCGGCCGCCAGTCAAGGACCATACGCCTCCCTGGGATCTTATTGTGATTCTGCAAGCCCTAATTCCATCCCCTGTTCAAACCCTCAGCCACTGTAGATTTTATATTTCTCTCCTGGAAAACTCTTTTCCTAGTAGCAATTACCTCGGCCAGAAGAGTGTCTGAGATCCAGGAACTTGCAGTAAAATTTCCATATTTAGTTTTTCATAAAGACAGAGTGAATCTACGTATGAATCCTTCCTTCTTACCCAAGGTGGCTAAAGAGATTAACATCAATCAGTCAATCAGTCTTCTAGTATTTTTTCCTCAGTATCAGAACAAAGGAGAAGTACACCTTACACATGCTTGATGTTCATAGACAGCTTTGTTTTTACACCGTAGAACCAAGCCCTTCAGGAAGTGCGATCAGCTGTTTGTTTTCTTTTCGAATGCCAAGAAAGGTAAATCAGTAACCAAAGGACTGCATTACAAATTTTTTATTCTTCTAGGGGTATTCTTTTACCACATTCGGTATGGGTGGACTCTACAAGGTCCATGGCCACATTTCAGGCCTTTTGGTCTAGAGTTTCTATTGAGGAAATTTGTGCTACTGTTGCTTGCTCAAACCCCCATACTTTTTTACGCATTACAGATTGGACATTATATTCAGGAGTAGTAGTGCCTTTAGGTCTGTTGTACTCTGAAATATCCTTCCTTGATGGCCACCCTGCATTATAGTAGCTGAAGACTCTGTCCCACAGGTTAATAGAATGAAGTGGACAACATCAGATAAAGAAGCTATGTTTGTACCATAACATTCCATCTTTGTTGTCCAACTTCATTCCATTAACCTTCCTGTCCCCTTCCCCTATCCAGACATTTTTTCAGGAAGCCTAGTAGAAGTTGCCAGGAATCCTATTCCTTTGGTTAGTTCCTGATGCATTTTTCTTGTATGATATGTGTATGTATCATCTTAATGCTCACTGTAAATACTGTAAATATTCTTACAAGTATTTACCTGTTAATCCATCCATCAGTGTAATACAGCAACTGCTATGCTAATTCTTTATAAAAATGTTTCACCTTTTTATCCAACAGTAGAATTCTCATTGCTATTAACTAAAATATCTTTATATTGTAACATCTACCTGCAAATTCATATCTATGCTCTGACTTATTGTAAGTAGTTTTGTCACTTTTTATACTAGGTTAAAGTAATCTACAACTTTTTCTTCTCATGTTATTGTAAATTGTATTCTCTTATTAATTGTGCTGGAGCTTTTCTCCCCATGACTCCACTGAAAACGGACACCTGCTGTCCAGTCAGACTATCCTGGTTAACAAATGTGAAATAAAATAAATAAATAAATATACATTTGATTTTCATGCTGTTTAATATAGTTACTGGTTAATAGACGATATGTTTTTGTTGGCAAACTCAATCTGAGGTATTGGGGGGGGCATTATGGGTAGGTAGGAGGAGCTCAAGTCAGGAGTCTCGAGCTGGAAGAAGGCGGCTGTTCAGTTCTGAGCATCAGAACTGTATTCCCACAGTTTAATGGAATGAAGTTGGATAACACAGATGGAATGTTAGGGTAAGAACATAACTTCTTTTTTAGCACCCTTAAGCACTTTTAAGATTGAGTTGCGCACTATAGACATTCTTAACAAGTTTATCTTTTTCTCAGTTTTAGAGCATAATTACGGTACTCCATGTACTATATATAGAGGATTATGATCAGGTTGCCGATCATAACCTTATAATGTGTTTGAAACTTGGATGCCAAGAAATAATTAAAAGTTATGATTGGAGACCCAATCTTAATTCTTTGTAGTGCACAAAGCTTTTTATTCTCCATTACTACTAGTTACATGGGAAAAAAAGTGTTGTATCAGCTTTCAAAGCTATGAAGCAATCAGCAAGTACTGTTAGAAAGACAACATAACACAGTCTGGTATGTTTGCACTCACTTTGCCATTACTGTCAACTGTCAAGATTTTTGCTTCACATATTTGGTGTGTTCCTCATAAAATCTGTTGTTTTTGAACAAATTACTGTGGATCAAATTCACATAATTACATACATTTGAGTTTCAGTGTTTATGTCCACCAGAAAATGCAGGTGAGCACAAGTCCTGTTATTCTAGTTCCTTTCTAAGTTTATAAAAGGAAGTTGAGGACACTTTACTTGTATGAGCAGCAGGCAGAAGCAAATCTGTTTGTCACTGTTTTGCTGGTCAGTGCTGGCAGATTTGACTGCCTAGCATGAGATCTGACCTTATTACATTAAGCAGGGGGTGCTTAACATTTATATGTTGGGTCTTGCTGTGTATAGCAGCACTTAACTGATTTGCCTTTTTTCTATTATTGGAGTGTCATGAACGCACTCTATATAAAACATGATGATATGAAGTGGATTTTATAATATTGCTGGAATTGAACGGATAATGTAATGTTTTGTTATTGAAATGAAGTGCAAAGTTTTGCTTAAAATTGTACTTTAGCAAGATTTGATAATACTGGCGAGAGGTAGTACCATACCATTTATCATAAGATGTCTAAAGCAGGAAATATTTATATTAGTATTATTGGAAGAAGAAACTGTATTTTGTTTTTTTTTATTTTTATTACAGAAACAAAACTGCTTTTAAAACTTTTGTTTGCTCACAGTAAAAAAAAAAAAAAACTACTACTAAATCACTAATTATATTTTTATGATGACATCAGTCTGTCAACAAGTCTTTTATCCTTAGGCTGAGAACGAGCTGAAGTCCTTTAATTTTAATACAAGGTTTCATTTCTAGAAGTCTACCACTGTATGTGGATGATGCTAGAAATCTGAGATTTGTAAGTTTATCATGTTCTAGTTCCTTGCATACTGCCATTCTCCCTGCACATAGGCTACAGCTGTCTGTTGTTCCATAATGGCCGTCCTAAGTACATGGCAAGAGATGTAGCAAATGTAAGTAATGATGTTCTTCGTGTTTCACTGTTGCAGTCATTACATTTGGGTTATCTGCCTGCAGGTACTTTCTCATTTTCGAAGTGTTTTCATACCTGGTTAAACAAGAAATATTCATCACTTCATAAGCATTACTTTAGTATTCTTTTGCCAATAATGGATCATTGTGTTTTAAGGACGACAAAACCCCATTTTAAACTCAAAATCTGAAAAATTTGCAAATTTTGTGGTCCACTATCCTGGTGTCACTTCTGAGCTTCTTTTTGCCCAGTGTTTAATTCTAATCAAAATCCTTAATGAGTTCTGTGTTACTACAGAAAATAGGCACTGTCTAGTTGGTGCAACCCAGTTGTCAAAATGTAAATAAAGCAAACCATTTAAATGTTAAATATAATTTTAGTTTGATGTTTTGTTCTCTCTCTCTCTTTTTAGATAACACATCACTTGAAGATGTAGGTGTTCAAAGTGCAAATGATGATTCCAGCACAAGCTCAAGAGGTCAGGCCATATTTTATTCATACTGATTGCTGAGAGATAATGACGTCTATATTTCATTTGTATGCACTGCACACATACCATTCAACTGTCAATTATTTTCTCAATGTCCAGATTTTTGCTTCATACTTTGACTGTTGTTCATAAAGTCTGTGTTTTTCTGGCAAATCACTTAAGATTGAAGTCATCAAATGATATACATCTATGTTTTAGACCTCATATCCTTCAAAAATGCTTGTTAACACAAGTCCTGTTCAATCAACTTCAAAGATTATAAAATCAACACTTAAAATCTCCCTGTTTTGGGGCATTTGTCCCCCAATTATTTTAGGTTTTGTCCATATTTCTTGTGCTAAGAGGTTGAGAGGTATGACTGCACAAGAACAAATGCAAATATTGTTCCAAGCCACCCCTTTAATTTCAGCTTGCACTTCATCTTGCCTTATTTAATACGTTTTTATAAAACCATACTGCTTTGTTTTCCCAACATGGAATGCTTATTTGCCATGTTTATGGAAGGGAATGGTAGACCATAGTGTGATTGAACAAGGGAGTACATATCTATGCTGTTTAGCTCCTGTGGAGGATTTAACGAAGCACAAAAACATACCTTATCATGCTTGCATACTGGCTCCATTGGTTTCAGATTAAATCTCTCTTATAACTGGTTTCAGGTTGTTATTTAGATTCCAAAATTGCATGCAATGTAAGCAAGTATTGTGTAGGTCTTTGATTGAGTTGGACTTCACAGGCAGCTGTGGGATACTAATACAGGATGATTTACAACTTCCTTGTATTAATGTAAACAATTTTTCATTCAGTCTGTACAGAATGTTACAACTTGTGCTCCAGAAGTAGGGTGGTGCTAGCGATTACCATAATGAACAGAACATACTAGAGGGATAAGTTCATAACCCAGAGACTGCCCATGCTATGGGATAGACTTCCCATGCATGTTAAGCAGAGCACCTCACTGGCCCTCTTCAAGAGAAATCTTGGATGAGTGGATGGGAAATAGAAAATTTACCTCAAGGATCACTCCAGTGGCTTTACTTGACAGAGGCACTGGAAACGAAGTTCGGGTGGCACAATGCCAGGGTAATACTATGGGCTAGGCTTGTAAAGGTTCCAGGGCCATTAGTCTAGTACACACCTATGAACAAGTAACATACAGCAGTACTAACTTCATTGTGTTGCAGTACTCACCTGATACAATGTTTCTGTCACAATTGTTAGGGAATCATGCTACCTGCTGTACAGCTTTTATTACTCCTTTTCTTGGAATTTCTGCATTGTGCAAGATTCCTGTCAAATCTATTGTAAGTGATTTGCTAGTATGCATTTTATGTCATGCTGTTGATCTATGGATGTGTAGAGTATGCATGCAGTTTTGTTGCCTTTTTGTGAAACTACTGCAGTATTTAATTTTCTACCCATTTTCATTTTGCTGTTCCTGTTATGCCCACCTGAGCTACCACAAAACTGAAAAACTCTGTTATCCCAGAAAATAAAAAGCAGCAGCCTTATACATTGGCATATTCAGTCTGTGATGTACTGTATTACAGTATATTGAATCTAAACTTTCTCTTAAAATAAGTAGGAATTTTGCCTGTTGGTTCAGCTCCATCACTTATCTGGTCTCTTAATTCTTTTCAATGTAGCTTCCAGACCAGCAAGTCTTGACAGTGGCAGAACATCCAGTAGAAATAGCAATAACAATGCTACACTTCATGAAGTAAGAGGTATGTTGTTGCTCAGTTGTGTGATCTTTCCTTAAGTTTGATGTGTTAGATTTTACTGTCCTTAGTGCTGTGTTAGCCAAATGTATTTTCACGCATCAAGGGAGTATACAGTTTCATAATATGGGATCAAAGTACATTTCTGATTATTTGCAAATAATTAGATGCATTATTTCATGCAGTACTTATTAGATAAAGCATCATCCATATGTGTGCAGGGTACCTTAAAGGTGTAATGCCAAGGTGATAGTTATATTTTTAGTTTTTTTTTAATAATCTAAAACAATGAGTAAAAAGGTCACATAGGAAAGCCAATTGGTTAAAGAACACAAAAAGAAAAATCTAGCAAAGCTAGACTTTCCACTGTGTGATACCTTAAACCTCTTGTATCAGAGGCAACATGGGATATATGCAAATTACCCTTTAGGATATTAGGTGTTTCAGCTAAATGGCAATTCTGAATGTCCATGGCTTTTTCTTTTAAGTCTATTTATGGACAATTTTAGGCCAATAAAGCCAAACCCTATAGCTGTAGACATGTATGAGTCTGCCTTCTTATAGCATCATCAGCACAGCATAAGAGGAATGTTTGATTTTTGGAAACACAGGGTTGTCGTACCCGACTAATATCCATAAACATTAGGGTGTCTACAAAATATCCCAACTAACAATCTAAAACAGTGAGTAAAAAGGTCACACAGGAAAACCAATTGGTTAAAAAACATAAAAAGAAAAATCTAGCAAAGCTAGATTTTCCACTGTGTGATACCTTAAACCTCTTGTAGCAGAGGCAACATGAGATATATGCAAATTACACTGAAAGTGTCCATAAATAGACTTAAAAGTAAAAGAAAAAGTAATGGACATTCAGAATTGCCATTTAGCTGAAACACGTGATATCCTTAAAGGGTAATTTGCATATATCCCATGTTGCCTCTGATACAAGAGGTTTAAGGGATCACACAGTGGAAAGTCTTTTTTTTTTAATAATAATAAAGTTAGAATTTTTTTATCTCTCTCAAACTCCTGTGATATTTGCTGTGTGATTGGTTTGCATAGTTTTAATCTTTGATGAAAGAGTTTATTTATAGACTTTATAGGGCTCAGTTATTATGTGGTCAAGGTCAGGTTTCTGCAATCTTGGCGCATCATGACCTGGTGGTGGATGAAAGCCCAACATCAGCTGTGTAAGCAGTTTTTAGTGAA
Organism: Protopterus annectens; assembly: GCF_019279795.1. Classification (NCBI taxonomy): domain Eukaryota; kingdom Metazoa; phylum Chordata; order Ceratodontiformes; family Protopteridae; genus Protopterus; species Protopterus annectens. The sequence continues at coordinate 137,665,108 of NC_056727.1, forward strand.
GTTCTTTATTTCCAGACTTCTCTAGAGAATCCATGTCTTCATCTTGGTTTGAGTTACATGGTGGAGGTGCTCAACTATATGTCCTTTGGGTTGCCTGGCTCAGTGGACCTGAATTCTGTCTTTTGGAAGACTTTGCTTTTATTTATGATGGCTCTGTGTACTGGGTTGTATCTAGTGAGTCATTTTCTTGTGGGCCAACTTATTGCAGATGTCCTTCCATATCACTGTTGCAGTGTTCTTAACAGAAAGGAATCTCTTGTCAAGGATAGCCCAATGTCCAGCCAGTTTACCAAAGACTTTAGTACTTGCAGGTGCTGTTTGTGACACACACACTCCCCACGCAAGGTGTAGCACATAAAAATGATGTACAGCTCACACACTCAGAACTTCTTTGCTGCCAGTCCAAATGCTATCATTGAACTTCAGTCTGAAAGCCTTTCTTCTCTGCAGGTTACTGAACTATTCAGTCTGAAAGCCTTTCTTCTCTTCTGGTTACTGAACTATTTTTCATAAGTTCCCCGTCAGTGTTTCTTCTAATCTTTCTTTTTTTATTATTTATTTTTGGTTGGGTTCATGTCATCCAGAAAAGGAAAATGTCAATGTGGGAGCTAGGTTCCCCATAAAGACCATCACAGCCATTGTCTGTTCTGTGTGTGTGCTTCCCATGACCATAAACAGCACTCTCTTTGCCAGGCCTTTGTCTCCAAGACCTTGTGTAGTCATCTCTCCTCATCTATTTACTTTGAAAACCAGCATCTTAAGCTATTGGTTCAAGGTGCTGTGGAGGAGTCTTCCTGTTCCGAGGGTCAGACATCAGCCAAGAAAGAGGTCAAAAAGCTTGTCTGGTATGGCTGCTTCCAGCCTCCCCCAAATGTCTCTCTTGAGGCTAGTGAAAGCCCAGAGGGTCATCTGGTAGTTACCTCGTTACTTGGGATTCCACTGCCATGACCCTTTTGGAAGCTGGCATGAATCCGACTTCTCGCACGTCCTTGGAGGTTTTACAAATGTCTGCTCCAGACATTGAAGGGGAACCTCACCTAATTATATCTGAGAAACTGAGGTGGAGATCCTTACTATACTTATTGAGTGTCAGCAAGGGTGTGACCCACCAAGCATATTTCTCCTGCAGTTAAGGATCCCCAATGAGAATGGCAGGATTTTACTTGGGTTATTTAGTGCTCTAATGGCTTTAAAGCCTCCTCAAGGGGTGTCTGTGCATGCTTATCCCTGGTTTTCTACTCCTCTTAAAAGACCTAGGGAGCTGGATGCCTCTAATAAGTACCAGGATTAGGGGGAAGAGTCCTTAATCTACTCTTCTATCCCTTCCCCCCGGGCTATGGTTCAGAGGAAGAGGATTCTATTAATCCAGATTCCCCTTTAGAGGAACTCTCCTTTATGGTTACTATTACCCGTATGAAGGAAGTGGGATTGCACTGAAATTTCAGATATCCAGAAAAGGTATTATGAGCTCCTTCAGCTGGAGTCTCACAAGGCTTCTGTCGTTCTACCTTTTCTGGCTGCCCTTCTTGGACACCTTTTCAGTAGCTTCTATGGCCCCTGATTATCAGCCTCCAGCTCCCAAGAAAGCTGATAGATTTTACAAGGTGCCTGATAAATGTAAATTTCTGTATAAAAGCCCTTCTGCTGAGCCTTCTGTAGTGTCTGTGTCTTCTGACAAGCCTTCCGAGTTGTTGCTGTATAGCTGCTTCCTTCAGATAAGGAAAATAGGGCCATGGAGAGACTGTACACAAAGGTTTGTACTGCTGCCACTTTCTGTTTTAGGACCATTAACTATCAGACTCATGTGACCTGGTATGTTCTGGTCCTTCTTTCTCCAGTTTCTATGTAATTTCCCATCTTCCTAACTCTGAGGGGAATGCTTCTGTCCTTTCCTTGTTGGGTTCCACCTCTCAAGTTGCCCATTATACTGTTAAAAATACAGTTCTGATGCAGCTGATGTTTCCTCCAGGGCTGCTGCATTTGGTTTTGTTACAGAGGATGCTCGTTTGGATAAAAAAAATATTTTTGGTGCTGCTGCTCCTGAACTTTGTCTCTCCATGGTAAGAGCAAAGTCTTGCAAGGGTTGAAACATTTTTATTTCTTTTACTCCAAAGGTTCATCATCCCCTGAAATGTCTGAACCTGTGGTTCCTCTCTTACTGAGCAGGATTACTATTGCAACAACACATCATCAGTGTGGTAAAACTAACCTGTCTCACAATGGCCTAATCCCAGCTCACATTCCCTATTTGTGGGTGAATAATCCAATGCTTGGTGAATTCTGCTCCACAGTGATAAGGTGAGCAAACACTGAAGGATCAAAAAGCAACATTGCTATGATCGCTTGGCCGCCACAAGCCACTTATTCCTGTGGTAACTTTTCTGACACCTTTTGCTTAAAACCCAAACAGCCAGAAGGATCGTGAGGCCCTGCTTTCAAGGTCTGTATTTATACTGAAAGTCAAAATCAAACAAACTTTTGCCCTTCTGCTCCACAGGAGGTTTCTGGCCTCCCTGAGCTCACCTTGGGATACCTGCATTACTCTTTGACAGGTGTATGCCCCAGTCAAACTCCCCACATGACACTGTCCTTGGAGTGGGGCGTACCTGGTAGCTTTGAGCCAGAAGTAAGAGCCTCGGTGGGGCTCGTGCCCCCCACACACACACACACACACACACCTCACCTGGTAAGTGAAAAAACAATCCAAGGGTTAAATTTGCTTTTGTTGGCAGTAGTCTTGTCCTCTGCTCAAAGGTAAAAAGGATTCTAGATGTGTGCCTCCTTCTAAGTCTACTCAGAACCCTACTTCCCAGAAACCTACTTTTCAGGATAAGTAGGATCTGATGTCATTTTAATTCTGTCTTCAACAAATGGTTTCAGATCTGATCCTTGGATCCGACTCGGCCACATTTCTCTAGATTCTAGGATCTGGCTCTTGAGCTTCTCCCTTTACCTGTAATGGCCCTGACCACTGCATTACCTCAGATTTTGCTTGCCGCTCCATGATTTGGTCAGGATTGCATTCTGTCAAGGTAATTTTGGTGTAGTGAGTTAAAAACATTACATATTATTCTCTTTTAACCTTTTTTTCTGTTCTGTTTTATAACTCTTTATAGTATCTAGTTTAGCTTTTTTACCCAATTTTTTAGCAATTTTTTCTTTATCTTTACCTGTCTGTGAGGTATGTAGTAGTGCCATTGTTGCTGTAATCGCTTTAGTTTTTTTGCTGAAATTAAAAGTTTCCTTTATCTCAACTTTTTGCTGCTGTCTATTTTTTAGGCAGTTCACACCTGGACACCTCTTACACTATTTGTGCTGGCTTCAATGCCAGAGCCATGCGCAGTAGAAGGAACAAACTGGTACATAAGGGCCTTATTCCTGCTTCTCATTCGGAATATCTACATCAGGGGTTCAAACCCCCCTGTCATAAATCTAAGGTGCCCAGAGAGCACAGAAAACTTTCTCTTACAAGATCTCCCAAGTCTTCTCCAGCTTCAGAACCATCTATCAAAATTTCTAAAAGCTTGGATCCAAAGCCCCAGGATCTGACACCTGCAGCTTTGAAATCTCCTTGGCTCCAAATCAGACAATTCTCCCCAGAGCCATTGTCCTTGAGATTGAGGTCTTTTCTTCAGGAGGCTGCAAAGAAATCTTCTAGGTGACCTTCCAAGTCCTCTTCTGTCAGATTTTCCCGAAGTCTTTCCAAAGAAGAGGTGGATAAGATGATGAGAAAATTTCTCCGAACACAGATCTATACGGAGAGTCTTACTGGCTCCATTTCCCATTGGATACATGAGCCTCAAACCTCCCCCTCATAGTCATTACTCCTTCTCTGACCTGACCTTCTGTTTTGGAGCCTTCAGATATGAGTAAAAAAAAAATCTTGCTTTTTTCCCCACTTTTCTGAGATTTAAAAAAGTTCAGTTACAGGCTTGCTGTTCTTGAACTGTTTGCAAGATGTCCTTCAAGGATGCATCTGCAGTCATAACATATGGGTTGTCCTGCCTCAGGCAGCCCTTCGGTCGGCCGGATTCCAAAGTCTGGGTCTGGCCTCGGCTGATGTCGCACTTTCCCCGACGTCAGAGCGTCTGGGGTATAAAAGCATCAGCCGACGCCATTTTCCTCAGTCTTTCTTGCCGCGCAGTGCCCGAAGCAGAAGCAATTCGCAAGTGCCGGTCGGTCAGATCCTGTGATAAGAAGAAATTCAGCTACCGAAGACTTCAAAAAAGCTAAGTACCCCGTTGGGGACTCTTTCTTGCCTCAGCCGATGTCAGATAAAGTAAATAATTGTTTAACTTGTGGGAAACAAATACCTCATAAGGATTTCCACTCTTACTGCCTTCCTTGCTTAGGCCCAGACCACGACGTCTCGGCCTGTTCAGCCTGTGCTTCCTTCAACCGACGAACTCTTAGACGTCGGTCGGAGTTTGCAGAGGAATTCTTTGGGGCTAATTTTGCATATAAGATGCCGTCGGAGACTCCGACTTCGCATTTGGTGAAAAAACGGAAGGACAAGGACCGACACTCGCGGCCCGCGGTTTCGGCTGAAACCACGGTAAGGCCTACCGCGAGTGTCTCGGTTTCGGCCGAAACAGAGTCCTCGGAGCTTCCTTTAACCGAATCCACTCAACCGACCACCGCGGCCCTGGAGGCCCCGGCTGAGTCGGCTACTGAGCTACCTACCGAAACCAGTGTCCAGGAAATGTCCGACACCATACCTTTGGACAAATCTACTCCTGCACGTGGGGCAGCTAGACCCCCTGCTTCCATGTCCATTAAGGCTTTTTCCAGGGCTAAAGCTGCCAAACTTACTAAAGCTTTGCCTCCCAAAACTACCTCCCAGAGGCCTTCTTCTTCTAGTTCTCAGATCCTCAGCCTTGCAGAGGATCTTATTTCTTTAATTAGAGGTTCTCAGCCTCACCCGGACAGGGGCTCTCACCCACCACCAGACAAAAGGCCCAGGACTGAGCCCTCTGACCAACACTCTTCAGATGAGTCCACGGATGGATCTGAGTTTACAGACCACCAGGAGGAGGCTTATTCGCCCTATGAGGATTCTGATGCTGAAGAATCTATTCCTTCGGCCTCCCTTCCTGAAGAGTTTTATTTTGGTGAGACTCTACATTCCATGAGAGAGCATTTTCAATGGCAGGGTCAGGAATTCTCTGATTCTAGAAAGAGATTAAGGACCTTCTTGCATTTGCCTCAACATAGGCCCTTAGCTATACCTCCTGTTTTGCATGTTATTGATGATGTGTACAATGATGTTAGTACAGCCCCTGATACTCTCCCCCCGGCACCTGCCAAACCTGATATATACTACAGGGTCCCGGATTCTCATTTTCATCTGTATAAGGCCCATTCCACAGACCCAGATACTATTTCTCAGGGCCCTAAAGGGGTTGCAGCTGCCACTGCCAAAAATCCTCTACCTTCTGAAAGGGAGTCTAGAGCTTTAGAGGGATGGGGAAAGAAGGTATATACTTCTGCAACTCTTTCTGTGAGGGCATTAAATTGTCAATTTCATATGATACAGTACCAAGAGTATTTGTTAGATGAACTGAATAAGAAACTTTCTTCTTCTGAACCCCTTGACCGTAAATCCCTTCAGGACCTGGTACATAACTCACAGCAGGTTAGTAATCATTTCTTAAAGTGTGGTTATGATGCACTGGAGGCTTCATGTAGGTCAGCTATGACTGGGGCAGTTATTCGTAGGCATGCCTGGCTGAAGGAACAATCCCTGCCAGACCATGTTAAAGCTAAACTCCTGGATGCTCCAATGGAAAAACAAAAATTATTTGGCTCCTTGGCTCAGGAGGTCTTAAAGAAGTTTGAAGAAAAGGCTAAATCTGTGCAAACAGTTAAGGATTTTCTGCAAGTGCAACCACCGAGATTCAGCAGAAACTGGCCTACTAAGAATTGGTCCTTTCCAGACTCGGACAGAGCCCAGAGAGGCAGGAACAGGTGTCCCAGAGGTAGAGGGCAAGCTAGGGGCTCCTACAGAGGCCGTCAGTGGCAGCCTACCAACCAGAGAGGTAGTGCAGCAACAACAACAACAACTACTACACCAGGACAGACACAATGGCTTCACTTTGATTCCGCCTACCAGGGCTCAATTGGAAGCACCCTTGGGCGGAAAGCTTTCTTTATTCTCAAAAAACTGGCATTATATTACAAGGGACACATGGACACTGCAAATAATAGACAAAGGATACAGGTTCCACTTCCACACTTTGCCAAGAAGAAACAGAATGCCAAACCTGCCACCAAATCAGAGGGCAGAGGCTTTAAAGCAGATCAACAACTTACTTCAAATGAAAGCCATAGAAAAGGTACCTCTTTCAGAACAAGGTCAAGGATTCTACTCCAGATTATTCCTTGTTCCAAGAAAAGAAAATCAATGGAGGCTTATTCTCGACCTGTCCGCACTGAATACTTTCCTCATTGTGCCAAAATTCAAGATGCTGACCCTACAGCAACTTCTTCTCATGCTGGGCAAGGAGTCTTGGCTGGTGACTCTAGATCTCAAGGAGGCATACCTGCATGTCCCTATTCGACCAAGTTGCAGAAGACACCTCAGATTTCTTGCAGGATCAGAGCATTATCAATTCTCAGCATTGCCCTTTGGCTTATCTACTGTGCCCAGAGTATTCACGAAATGCCTGGCATCAGTAATTGCGCAATGCAGACTTCAGGGGATTCAAATCTACCCATATCTGGACGACTGCCTTATACAAGCGGACAACAAGGAAAATTTGATAAAGGACTTGGCATATGCCATCCACCTACTACAGGCCTTGGGATACACAGTCAACATCCAAAAATCAAGACTTGTGCCATCCCAAAGGATAACCTTTTTGGGTGCAGATCTAGACACAACCACCCAAATGGCCTTTCTCACAGAAGAAAAACAAAAACAACTTCCGGATTACTTCATGAATCTGACAAGACAAACTTAGTTAACTGCAAGGAAAATCCTGCAGGCCCTGGGTTACATGGCATCCTGCATAATTCTGATTCCACAGGCCAGGCTGCATATGAGAAAATTACAATGGTACCTAAGGAGTGTATGGTCTCAGCAAAGTCACAGTTTAGAAGCTTTGATACCAATTATTCCTTGCCTTCAAAAGGAATTCCTGTGGTGGGCTCATGCCTGCCAGTTCAACAGAGGGTTGCCTTTCAACAAACCAAGAACAAAGCAAACCATCACCACGGAGGCTTCGGACCGAGGATGGGGAGCACACATGGAGGGCAAATGTATCCAAGGCCTATGGTCTCAAGGACAGCTGCGCATGCACATAAACCAAAAGGAAATGCTGGCAGTGATACACGCAATTGAGGCCTTCAAACCTTTCCTACATCAAGGTCACCTGTTAATAAGGACAGACAACACCACAGTCATGTGGTCCATAAACAAGCAGGGAGGCACACATTCCTACCCTCTATGCAGGCTGACTATGAATCTATGGAAGCTGTGCCTGAAACTCAATATCCAGCTACAGTAGCAGTTCGTGCCAGGGAAAGAAAATGTACTGGCAGACAGCTTAAGCAGAACTACCATGGATGCACACGAATGGATGCTGCACCTAGATATCTTCCTACTCTTAACAAAAGCATGGGGAAAGCTGGAGATAGATCTGTTCGCCTCCCCCCACAACCATCAATTGAAGACATTCTGCTCAAGGATATATCACCCAAAAGCTTGGAGGGTGGACTCCCTCTCTTTCAGCTGGAAAGCTCTAAAAGTATATGCCTTCCCACCTCTCCCATTAATGTCCAAGGTTTTACTGAAGATCAGGGCAGAACAGCCAAGAGTGATTCTGATAGCTCCAGACTGGCCAAGGCAGCACTGGTAACCACTATTGAGGAGCATGTCACAGGCGAAACCATGGCCTCTCCCCCTATGGCCTCTTCTTCTGATGCAGAACAACTTCAAGATCATGCATCCCAACTTGAAAACATTGCAACTAACTGCCTGGAAAATTCCATAAATCCCCCTCACAATAACTTATCACAGAGAGTAAAGGACATTATTATGGAAGCTCGACGGCCTTCCACAAGGAAGACATACTCAGCAAAATGGAAAAGATTTCTCATTTGGAACACAACAAAAGGCTTAGATGTGTCAGTGGCGAGTATGACACATGTTCTGGAATACTTAGCAGAATTGTTCCACAACGGCCTGTCCTATTCTTCCATTAAGATTCATGCCTCAGCAATTTCAGCAGAATACAATGTGGATCCACCTATCTTCTCGCACCCTCTCCTCAGGCAATTTCTGAGAGGGATCAAAAACATCAATCCTCCAAGAAAACCCCCTTTACCTACTTGGGATCTAAACTTTGTGCTGGAGAAACTAACACTTCCTCCCTTTGAACCAGCAGCATCGGCGGACCTACAGTTTCTGTCTTGGAAAACTGCATTCCTTCTGGCCATAACTTCAGCAAGAAGTGTATCTGAGTTACAAGCTTTAATGGCAGTACAGCCATTTCTTATCTTCCATCAGGACAGAGTTTCACTAAGAACCAATCCTACTTTTATGCTAAAGGTGGTATCTAGGATATCCCTGAACCAAGCTATTCACTTGCCTACATTCTTCCCAAATCCACAAAACAGAGGGGAAAAACTTCTACACACTCTGGATATACACAGACAACTATGCTACTACTTGGACAGAACTAAAAGTTTCAGAAAAACTGACCAACTCCTTGTAGCATATGCTGCTGGGGTACAAGGAAAAGCAATTTCCAAACAGACAATTTCAAAGTGGATAGGAAATTGCATTCGATTTTGTTACTCCTTTCATGGAAAGACAGTTCCTGCAAACATCAGGCCTCATTCAACAAGGGCCACAGCCACCACTACAGCCTTCCTAAGAGGGGTGGCTACCAAGGACATTTTAGAAGCTGCTACATGGAGCTCCGTGCATACATTTGCCAAACATTACAATTTACCTTTATACTCCAGATCCAGAGCGGGTTTTGCTACAGCAGTCCTGCAGGGGATCTTAACTACACCATCCTTTTCTTAGTACCTCCTCCCCCAGATTGGCTATGGTATTCTACCCATATGTTATGACTGCAGATGCATCCTTGAAGGACATAGTACAGTTTTGTACCTACCATAAATGTAGATGTCCGATAGGTATGCATCTGCAGTCAAGTTACCTCCCTCCTTCCCCTCTGTGGTATTCCTAGGGTACTTACTCCTCCATTAGCTAGCTGGGGGATCTATTATGGTGTATTTGTTTGTATATATATGTATATATTTTTGGAAAATGTTTGGAATTTTACTGCATTCCTCCAAATTTGGCCTTCCTAGAGGGCACCTGGCATCTGGGGCAAGAAACACTGAGGAAAATGGCATCGGCTGATGCTTTTATACCCCAGATGCTCTGACGTCGGGGAAAGTGCGACATCAGCCGAGGCCAGACCCAGACTTTGGAATCCGGCCGACCGAAGGGCTGCCTGAGGCAGGACAACCCATATGTTATGACTGCAGATGCATACCTATCGGACATCTACATTTATGGTAGGTACAAAACTGTACTTTTCTTGGAGGCCATTTTTTGCTTGGCCTAAAAAAGTCTCTCTGTTGATCAGTGGCAGTGAATAACATTGAGCAGCCTGCCTGCCCCTGTGGGAGTGGTTACTGACTTGAAACTGTTTTATTGGCCATTTTGGGTTAATTCCTAACTCCTTCATCTTCCTCTCTTAAAACCTGGTTGCCTCATGGTTTTGGCGTCTTTTCAGGCTTGTTGGCTGTTGGTGAAGCACCCACCAAGAGGAGAAAAAGCTGAGAGAAGAAAGGAGCCACTTTTGAGATTTTAAGTATTTTTCCTCTGTTTATTTGCTAAGTTTTTCTGCATAGCCGCCTATTTTGAGCATTTTCTGGCTTGTTAAACTTGATTTCTGCATTAGTAACTGTATTTAGAGCACAACCTAGAGCTGTTTACTGAATTTCCTGTTTGCACTCATTTTTAAAATTGTTTTTTTCTCAAAACTTACATTTTATCTGTCTTTGGCCTAGCACTCTTGTGTGGGGTCATTTACTGCACTGTTATAACTTGTTGATACTTGTGAACCTCTGCTATCTCTGAAAAAAACAAAAAAAAAAATCTTGATTTTTCCCCACTTTTCTGCGATTTAAAAAAGTTCAGTTACAGGCTTGCTCTTCTTGAACTGTTTGTAAGTTTCTTGGAGGCCATTTTTTGCTTGGGCTAAAGGGAAGTCTCTCTGTTGATCAGTGGCAGTGAAAAACATTGAGCAGCCTGCCTGCCCCTGTGGGAGTGGTTACTGACTTGAAACTGTAGTTTTATTGGCCATTTTGGGTCAATTCCTAACTCCTTCATCTTCCTCTCTTAAAACCCTCTTTTGTGCGGTTTTGCGCATTTTTGTGCATAGCGCAACAGCGGGCAGCGCAGCCTTATTGGGTTTAAACTATTCCTGGCTCCACAAAGTCTGCTCTTCACTTTTTCCCTTAGAACTGCTCTATCTCTCAATTTAAACACCATATTCTCATTCTAAGGCCCTTCACTGGTCCAATTAAGTAATCCTACAAGTTAGCACTATTAAACCATAAGCACTACTTACTCTTATACTGTCTACGATTACCCTGTCCTCTATTGGTCCGTCTTAAATTCAGTTTCCCTATATTACTCTAGTATGTCCAAAGGTCAGTCAATGGTTTCCTCTCCAGTCCAGCTGTTGAATCTGGGAATTTTGAGGCAATGTTACAACTGTCTCATGTACACGGACAACCCTCTCCTCCTCCAAACAGGTTCAAATATATGTGAGAGATGCAACTATTTAGCCAAACTGGAGGCTGAGCTCTCTCATCTCAAAACTGGTGTAACCAGTCAGGAGGAGAAGGTAACCTCACACAACACAATTCCAGTATATCATAGTCCCACCACATCAGCGAACCATACACATAAATACACAAAAACATACTCGGAGGCTCTAAATAAAAATCTACCTAAGCAACAGAGACCTCCAAAGCAGACATCCAAGCAAACGCTACCTCAAAACAAAACACGCACAACACATAGCCCACAAAGTCAGTGTGCCAAGCAGCCACAGCCCTTAAGGCTGAATAACACACCTGATACTTTTGTAATAGGTGACTCTATTGTCAGACACACTGACGTCCCGCTCACCAGGCTGAATAAAGAGAAGGTCACGGTGAGCTGCCTGTCGGGTGCTAGGATCCGCCACATAACGCAAGCACTCAGGTCACTCCAAAGCAAATACAAATATGACTCAGTCATTGTACATGCTGGTGTGAATGACCTGAGACGTACCTCCCTGGACTACATGAAAAGAGACATAGAGGAGATCTCTGATCATGTAGCCCAGGCTGGTATGACCCTAACCTTGAGCAGCATCTTACCCTCACCTAGAATGATGCCACAGTACAAAGACAAAATGATCAATTTTAACAATTGGCTAAAATGTTGGTGTCATTCAAAGGGGATCCAGTGTCTGTCAGCCTGGGATAACATGCTCGACAAGCCACGTTGCTTCGCTAGGGACGGCTTGCACCTGTCACCACTGGGCTTTCAGATATTGGCAAAGGCTCTTGCCACCCCCATAGTGCCTTTTTTAGGCAAGGCTGAAAAGTCAAACCCACCCCAATAGACAGCACAAGGAACAAGAAACTAAGGGTAATGCTGCTTAACGCCAGAAGTCTTAACCTCAAGATACACGCACTCGAAGCTCTCCTCAGTATGGAGAGCATCGATATCTGTGCAGTGACAGAAACCTGGTTCAAGGCTCCAGAGAGCACCCCAGCACTACCTGGCTATACCTCATATCATGCTTTTCGGCCCCAAAACCCAGACCGAATCACAAAAGGAGGGGGAGTTTCCATATTTATCAAGGATTTCCACACCTCCAGGTTAGTGGCATTGCACGAAGTATCGGAGACCATCCATGTGCAACTAACAGTGGGCAAGACTGCTTTTCAGTTTATAGCATCCTACAAACCACCCTCTCAAAGTCAGGAATCCCACTCTGCTTTCCTGAAAACATTGGAGAACATGAAGATCTCTCTGAACACCATTATATTGGGTGACTTCAACTACCCAAACATTGACTGGGAGCACTACTCAAGCCCCAGCACCTTAGCCCAAAGGTTCCTGGAAATTATAAACTCAAATGCTATGGAACAACTAGTCACCACTCCCACAAGAGGGGGACAACATACTAGACCTGATCATTACCAACATGGGGACTCTATGCTCCACACCAGAAGTATATCCCTCATTGGTAAGATCAGACCATAAATTAATTTCACTGGATGTCCACATCCCGACCCCACCCCAGCCCAGAAAACCAGAGTGAAAAACTTATCAAAGCGAACTTCTCACTTCTCAAAACCGAAGTGGAATCCTTCAAGGCCCCAGGGCCAGTGGAAACTACGGCCCAAACTGCAGAATCCTATATAAACGCATTCTTCGGACATCTCCAGGAATGCATGGATCATGCTATCCCAAACAAAACCAAGACCAAATCATCCAAAGGCAGGCGTCCAGTCTGGTGGACCCCTGCCATAAATAAACTGTACGACAGAAGGAGGAAGCTACTACATGATGGAGCAAAATCCCTAATAGGGAAGGCATCTCTGATCAGTACTAGCAAAAAATTACGATCCCTCATAAAATCCTCCAAGGCCAGCTTAGAGAGAAAAATTGCACAGGACACCAAAGACAATCATAAAGCTTTTTTCAGTTATGTTAGGAACCTGGTATGCAACTCCCAGACTTGTTCTGAGTTGATTCTAAATGACAAAAAATACACTGAACCCACAGACATCGCCAATATCCTGGCAGACAGGTTCAGTGCAAACTTCTCCACCCCCTCCCCCCCAAAAGAGCAAGTATCTATCCCGGCAGAGGGCTGCCTCCCAAAAATCTCTGATGCTCAGGTGAAGGCTGCCCTCTCCAAAGCAAAAAACACTGCTTCCATGGGGCCAGATGGTGTCCCAGGTTGCGTCCTACATGAACTCCAAGAGGAACTAATCCTGCAAATAAAACAGCTATACAATCTCCGCCTCACTACAGGATATATGCCCACAGAATGGCGTACAGCAACAGTGGTCCCACTCCACAAAGGTGGAGCCTCTACGGACCCTGGAAACTATCGCCCCATAAGCCTGACTAGCTTAGTCTGCAAGGCTATGGAGAGGATCATCATGGAGCTCATAAACAAAGGCATTGGGGACCTACAGACACTAGATCCTACCCAGTTCGGCTTTGTCAAGGGCAGATCCTGCCTTTTGAACCTGGTTGACTTCTTCGAAACAGTCACCAAAGCCATAGATGAAGGGAAGGTAGTCCACACAGCCTATCTGGACCTTGCAAAGGCATTTGACACAATACCCCACTCGGGCATCATAGATAAGCTATCCAGCTTAAATATAAACCCCTATGTCACAAGATGGGTCGCAAACTGGCTCAAAGACAGAACCCACAGAGTGAGAGTTGCTGGAGCCATGTCAGACTCGAAACCGGTCACAAGTGGCATCCCACAGGGTTCTGTCCTGGGACCACTCTTGTTCAGTATATACTTTTCCGAGGTACAGGCAAATGTGGAAGGACTATGGCTCACCAAGTTTGCAGATGACTGCAAACTGGGCGCCATAATAGACTCTCCAGCTGACACAAACATCCTTCAAAAAGGTCTCTCAGAGACAGATAACTGGTGCCAGCGCCATGGTTTAAAGCTAAATGCCAAAAAATGTATAGTCATACCCTTTGGCAAAAACAATGTGCCCACAAATTACCACATAGGCGGAAACCCATTAAGTACAGAGAAAGTTATTAGGGACCTGGGGACCCAAGTTGATAGCAATCTCTCCTTTGAAAACCACATTGCCAAAGTGGTTAGAAAGACCTTCTATACAGCCCACCTCATCACGAAGGGTTTCACATCTAGATCAAGAGAGGTAATCATGCCCCTTTATTCATCCCTCATCAGGCCCATCATAGAATACAATGCCCCTTTTGGGATGTACCTTACCCAACACCTGCAGCAATTAGATAGACCCCAAAAGTATCTCACCAAGAGGATCAAGGGTCTCAAACAGATGCCATATGCTGCTCGGTTAAAACAACTCCAGCTCTACTCAGTTGCATACCGCCTACTTCGAGGTGATCTATGCCTGACATACAAAGCTATGTCAAATCCAGAATTAATGGACATGCTCCACCTCAGTAAATCTAAATCCCTTAGAGCCACACGCTCGAGGGACTTGAACCTCAGCACAGAAATAAATAGAACTTGCTGGAGGGACAAGTTCATATCCCAGAGGCTCCCTTTGCTCTGGAATAGAATTCCAGTTCATGTGAGGCAGAGCACCTCACTGAATCTCTTCAAGAAGAATCTCGATAGGTGGATAGGGGATTGTAGGTTTGTCCCAGTGATTACTCCCGTGTCACTATTAGACAGAGGCACAGTAAACTAAACCTTAAAAAGGGCACAGTATACTCAAATCAAGGGGTGGCGTAAGCCATACAGAATCGGGCTAGGCTTATAATTGCCCCAGGGCAGATAGCCTAGTATGAACCTATGAACCTATGAGATCTCTAAGAGTTGAACTGTCGGATCCGAAGTTAACTCTGTCTTCAACTCCAACTTCTTCCTTGTTCCATGAGGCTCTGACTTCCCTGGAGTAGAATGTGTCTTGGAGCTGAAGAGGCGGATCCCAGGGAGTGACTTCAACTCCAAAGCTTTCAGAGCCATCACTTCCCCTCAGAGCCTCGGCACTGGACAGCTCGGGTCTGACTCCTCCCTTGGAGCGGAGGGTTGGGGAAGGCCCTGGATTGTCTTTACCAAGAGTTTTGTCTCCAGTCAGATTGTCCTCTACTTCTGTTGGTCCCTCTGCCTTTGAGGAGGTGGAGAGGGTATTCTCCCACCAGAGAGCAGTTTCTAGTCTTACATCTTCAGATCCAATCCCTGTTCCCTCTTCAGATCTTGTGTCTGAATCTTATCTTAGCCCTCAGGAACAGCCAGCCTGTATGAGCTTCCAGGCAGTTCCATTTAGGGAGCTCCTACCCCTTTGAATATCTTTCCACAACACCCCACTGAAGAGGTCCTCTGAAAGAGGTCACGCAAAAGGAGGCACTTGGATTCCCCACAGGAATCCTTCACAAAAGGCACTGATTTCGATGAAGGGGAAAAATCCCCTAGATCTCCACCTGAACACATCTTCAGAGACATTTTAGAAATCTTACACCATGAAGGTGGTTGGTCCTCCCAAACCCCTTTCCAAGAGGAATCTGTGTTCTTTGAAGCCTTCTTGTCTGGCCCATCTACGTCTTGTGTTACCTCCCCCCCCCCAGCAAATGAAGTTATAGATCTTGTTTCCTGCCGGGCATGGAAGGAACCGGATACTGTAAAACCAATCCCAGGAAGCCCTGATAAGATTTTGAGTGCTCCTGCAGACAGACATTGTTGGACTAAAGAGATTCCTGTGGATGCCATAGTTGTTGTGCAGCCACCAAAAAGGAGCTAGCTGAGCAGAAATCAACTGTTCATCCCCCTAATGGAGAGTCTAGGGCATTGAACAGGTATGGGAAGCGATTTTATGCCTCATTGACCGTTGTCTTACGGTCGTTAAACTACCTGGCTCACTTCACTAGGTTACAGAGGGACTTTAAGGAACACTCTAATTCTACACCTGGGTCCATGTCGACAGAGGAACAAAAGTCTTTTTCTTCATGACTGGCTACCCTACAGTCAATATCAAATGCATCCATGAGGCTACTCTCACATGCAGCTGAAGGTTCCTCATGGACTCCTGGTTCAGGCATAGCCATTAGGAGACATGCCTGGATGTGGTTGTGAAATTTTATGGAGCCCTTTAAAGCGTCATTCGTCAGCACTCCCTTTGATGGATCATCTTTATTTGGGCCAACCGTTAGAGACACTTTTACGCAGTGAAGAAGATGGAAAGACCTTGTCTGCTGTGGGAATCCATTTTTCGACCCTACAGAGACCTTTTTCTAGGAGCCAATGCTGTGGAAAAAAATATGTGGTTCCGGAAATCTCAAGGACCTTTTTAAGAATCATGCCAAGATTTTTTTCTCCCAGATGCAGAGGGAGAAATAATTATAATGGAAGATGCCGTCCATGAAGCATAGGGGGTCCACAAAACCAGAGGTCTCAAGATTCCTTCTCAGACAAACCCTTTAAGCACTCTTGAAAGATTGCCTGACTGTTCTTCTCTGGAAGCAGTCAGAGGGGCACTTATCCTTGCACCTATATGCCTGGACAGCCGTCATAGAAGATTTATGAGTGCAAAGGATTATATCCAGAGGATATTTCATTCCCTTCTTACAAGATCCCCCAGTGGAAAGAAAATGTCTCCCTGATGTTCCACCCAATGAGGTTTAAAAGCTGCTAGATGAGTCATCCAAGAGCTCCCTCCAAACCAAAGAGGATTTGGTATTTACTCAAGGTCCTTTTTTAGTGCTAAAGAAAACGGGACCTGAGACCCATCTTGCATCTCAGTTATCTGAACCAGTTTGTAAAGTTCCAAGTTCCGGATGGTCATGGTTCAGTCCTTTCTGCCTCTCTTACAGAAGGATGACTGGATGTACTCCATAGATCTTCAGGATACGTACTTTTACATCCATATAAAATGGTGCATGCAAAGATACTTGCGCTTCCGGCTGGGAGTCGGTAGTCATCATTTAAGAGCCCTGCCCATTGGTCTCTCCACAGCTTCCAGGGTGTTCACCAAATGCATGGCAGTGGAAGCAGCCCACATAAGGCTGCATGGATTGAGTGTTTCCTTATTTAGATGACTGGCTCCTCACTGCAACAACCGGGCATTTCCTAGAAAAGGCCAGGGATTGATTGCTTCAATTATCCCAAGCCCTGGGAATCACAATCAGTCTTTCAAAGTCCCACCTTCCACCAGTTCAAGTCTTGGAGTATATAGGGGCTGACATACATACAATTGAATCACTCTCTTACCACACAACAGAGTTCTTGCTTTGAGGTTGCATGTCAGACAAGTTCTTTCTTCCCCCACAAAACTGATTCTCAAAGCCTTAGGATAGATGGCTGCTGCTATTACCTTGATAACTGTCGCATATCGTCTACTCAGAGGTGATCTCTGCTTAACATACAAGGCCATGTCAAACCCAGAGCTGTTGGACATGCTACACTTAAAGAAATCCCAATTCCTCAGAGCCACACGCTCAAAGGATCTAAACCTTGTCATCACAATAAACAAAACATGCTGGAGGGATAGGTTCCTGACCCAGAGACTCCCCAGACTCTGGAATAGATTGCCCATACATGTCAAGCAGAGTGCCTCTTTGGCCCTCCTCAAAAGGAACCTTGACAATTGGATGGGAGAAAGGAAATTCACCCCAGGGATCTCGTCAGTCGCCCTGCTAGACAGGGGTCCAGGGAAGTAAATAGTGTGGGAAGAAATAACCAGGGAATTGTTATCTCTAAGCTTGTATAGGCCCTAGGGCTGATAGAATAGTACCAACCTATGAACCTACCTACTGCTCGCCTTCACTTGCGAATCCTCCAATGGACTCTAGCAGTACAATAGTCTTTTCGTCAACAGACTTTGCAACATCCTATAAAACTATCTTGGGTTTGCAAGGAACTTGGACTGTTGTGGACACAGTCCAAAGATGTTTGTCGAAGAATATTCCTTTATTCGTCTTCCCTCAAATGCCACATTGACCACAAACACCTTCCAACTGGGGTGGGAGGGGGAAATTTCTTGGGATGGACTGTTCAAGGTACTTGGTCCCCAGAAGAAACCAATTTGTATATAAATTTCTTAAAAATGAGAATGGTCCTTGTAGCACTGCAGGCCCTTCAGAACTGTCACCCTCTTGGGACAGTTGCTATCCAAAAGGACAATGTCAGTAGTTTGGTATCTCAACAAACAATGGGGAAACCAGATCTTACCCCCCTTTGCTGAGAAGCAATGTGAGTTTGGCAGTGGGCGATCTCCTCCAACCACTTTCTTGTGACAATTCATATACCGGGGAAATCCATTGTTGTAGCAGACAAACTCAGCAGGATCATCCTGATGCATCACGAGTGGTCTCGCCATCAAGCAATGGCAAACATGATTGTCCACAAATGTGGTCATCCTTCCTCTTAACAAATGCAGCAGGTTCTTTGCCCTAATTTCCCCTCAAGGTCAGTCACAAAGAGATGCTCTAGTCCACGTTAGGCCCTCAGGTCTCCTATATGCTTACCTTCCCCTACCTCTAATACCAGAATTCCTTCAGAAAGCACTCTGGTTGCAGAGGAAAGTGATCCTTGTTGTCTCCTTCTGGCCTCAGTAAGTGTGGTTTACCTTTTCTATGGTCTCACCTACTATATCCTCCTCAGACACTGGACCCCAGTCCAGACCTTTTTTCATGGATGACTCATGGACATTGTAGGTCTCAGATTAACCACATGATTTCTCTAATTCCAATGATGGATAGACATTCCAGGCTTTCTTCTCCTGTTCAGCAAATTTTATTTTCATCCCAGAAGCCCTCCACAAGGAAGATTTAAGAGTAAATGGAATAGATTTTCATTTTAGTTTCAGCAGAGAGGCTTGGGTCCTTACTCCGCTCCATTTCCTGCTGTTTTAGATTTTCTTGCATCTGTTTTTCAAAATGGTGCGAGTTTCTCCACCATCAAAATTCAGCTGGCAGCCACCTTTAGCTACCACATCAGAGACTATGCTTCCTCTTTAGCCTCATCCAAGTTACGTAAAGCATTTCTTTAAGGTACTTTTTTACTTAGACCTCCAGTTAAGGATCCCACTCCACCCTGGGATCTTACCATTGTATGAGTCCTTGGCTAAAGCAGATGTCAGACTTTTTTCTTGGAAAGCAGTCTTTCTAGTGGCTGTAATTTCGGCAAGGTGAATCTCTGAACTCCAAGCATTTTCTTCAAAACCACCTGATTTGATTTTCCATAAAGATAGGGTTTCCTTATGTGCTTAACCCTTCTTTTTTACCTAAAGTTGCCTCTGAAGCAAACATTAATTAATGATCAACTTACCTGTTTTCTTTTCTAAGTTTGACAGTAAAGGAGAATAAATACTTCATGTTTTAGATGTACATAAGCAACTTCGTTTTTATGTTCATAGGACTAAGGAATTTAGAAAATCTGACCATTTGTTTGTTTCCTTTTCCAGTAACAAACTAGGATCACCCATCTCAAAAACTACACTAGCCAAATGGATAACAGATTGCATTTCTTATGTTTACTCTTCTGGAGACTTAACCTTACCAAGACAAGGAATGGCATACACAACTAGATCAATGGCTTCACCAGCTGCTTTTTGGGGGTAGAGCCTCTATTGATGATATTTGTAGAGCTGCCACATAGTCTAATGCTAATACCTTTGTTACTCATTACAAGTTGGATATCATCTCCAGAAACAGAACTGCATTTGGTTCTGTGATTCTTTGGAACATCATTCCACGAGGGCCACCCAAGGTTACTGGACTCTGCCTCATTATTTGAAAAACAGTAGAAAGTGACATCAGATATAAAAGTTATGAACTTACCATAACTGTACATCTGTGTTGTCCATTTTCATTCTTCATCAACCCCCCTTTCCCCCTATCCATGTCTTTGGGAGAGATCTGATGGAATTTTTTGTTAGGAACTACAGATCTGATGTTAATCTTTATTCATTCCTTAATGATGGGTATCAGTTCCTTACTTAGAACCGAGTCG